>NW_026129922.1:0-31008 GCF_022985175.1 Labeo rohita | reverse complement strand
CTAGACGGTTTGTCTGATTTTCACCAAAATTGGTTCAAATCATCTTCAGACCATGCTGGCAAAAAGTTATGGAATTCAAGTCAATTAGTCAAAACGTTCTCGAATAACGCGCAAATGAATTCTACGAAAAGCGAGCAAAAATGGTTGTGAGGCTATATCTCCGCAACGGTTTGGCGTATTCAGACCAAACTTGGTGTGTGTCATAACAAGAATGATCTGAGGCTACCTGCAGTGTTTCGGCACAGTGCCACCTAGTGGTCAGGTGATATGAAAAATGGATATTTTTGCTTATAACTTCTGAATGCTTAGGTCAAAAATCACAAAACTCGTCTCTTTAGATCCGGTGCTTCATGCCGAGTCCAACCGTATCCAATTTTCCCATGTCAGCCATTTTGGTTGTCGGCCATATTGAATTATGTCCAAAAATGCTATATTTTACGAACGCATTGACGTATCGTTACGAAACTCGGCATGTGTCTTCGGCACCATGCCCTGACAGTACTTAAAAAGTTTGGGGGCAGCGCCACCTTGTGGTCAAAAGTTATAAAGAAATTTACAAAAATGCTAATAACTTCTGCTTACATTAGCCTATTGTAATGAAAGTGATGTCAATAGATTCCTTGGGTCACGCCGAGAACACTGATACCCATTATGCCAATATTGGCCAAACTTCCTGTCCGCCATTTTGATTAATGTACAAAACATACTTTTTCGAACTCCTCCTAGACCGTTAGTCCGATCTTCACCAAATTTGACTCAGATCATCTTCAGACCATGCTGACAAAAAGTTATGGATTTTGTGTCAATATACAAAACCGTTTCCATTTAGCGCATCAATGAATTTGCTGGAAAGATGCCAAACTACATCTGCGGCTGTATCTCCGCAAACCTTTGACATATTGACACCAAATTTTATATGTGCCATTGGCACCTCACCCTGACCATGCCACATCAATTTGGTAACCACCTACTGGTCAGAAGTAATACACCATTTATTAAACATTAATAATGAAATTTCCAAAAATGCTAATAACTTCTGTTTGCATTAGCCTATTGTAATAAAACTCATCTCAAAATATTCCTTGGGACATGCCAACAACAAACATATGAATTATACCAAACTTCGCTGAGCTTTCCTTTCCACCATTTCGATTAATGTACAAAACCTACTTGTTTGAACGCCTCCTAGACCGTTGGTTCGATTTTCACCAAATTTGACTCAGAAATCATCTTCAGACTGTGCTTACACAAAGTTATGGATTTCGTGTTCATAGACAAAACCGTTTTCGTACAGCACCACTACACATTTGAGGCATGATGCCAAAATTAATCTGAGGCTGTATCTCTGTAAAGCTTTGACATAATGACACCAAACTTTGAGTGTGTCATTGTCACTTCACACAGAACACGTCACATCAATTTGAAAACAGCACCACCTGTTGGTCAAAAGTGATAAGCCATTAAATAATATTACTGGTTGTATTTATGATTTTTCAGCCATTTCAACTGATATTATCCTAAAATGACTTTAGTTACTCGTTGTAGTCGGTCTATTCCTCCTTGCCATGCTTATGTCCTCATTCTGCCTCTGTTGTGCTTGGCCCCGCAATTGCTGCTTGCAGCTATATTTATTATTATTATTATTATTATTATTATTATGTTATTTTTGTTATGAAATTAATACAATTAATTTCATAGCACATCGCCGCATAACTGATGAGTTGCAAATTCTCTCATATATAGACATTGTAAAACATTCTCTTGTGCATGTAGGCTATTCATTGTGGTATAACAGCATTATGAGATTGTGATGAACTGAGATTTTTTGTGATAATAAAGGAAGCCTTTTTTACTCGCATTCTACCATGCCAAAACCATGTACATAGCTGCCTATGCTTGCTTTTCTGTTAAATATAACAGTGGTTTGTGAAGGTCGATTGTGTTGCCCTTTAAGAAATTTAACTTTCAAATATCTGCTTTAAATATTTTTTGGTACGTATTCTCAAGTGAAAATGTGAGGTTCCTAATTGTTTCTAAAAATGTATATTATTTGTTTCATGTGATAAGTTACTTCCTGTTTAGTCACTTCCTGTAAGTGCTGCTGGTTCTGCATGAAAACGAGACAGACATGCTGTGCTCTCTCCAATAATCCATTGCATCCACTAAAAAACATCATAGAGGCAATGTCATAAGTTCATTTAGACATGTTAAAGATCACATGAAGAGTTTGTTTCCAAAACGCTATAAATCCATTTTGAGTAATTTGAGTAAAAATGTGTTTTCTTTACCAAGAAAGTGGCAAGATGAAAACCACTATTTTCTGTTTTAAACTTTCACATAGCATCTTCAGGTTATAATAACATTAAAAATTCAAATCCAGATTTTGATTTTCAAAGATTTATTATAAAAACTGATTATATTTTCCAAAATGCAATAAATCCATTAGGGGTCTATGCTTACTTTTCATTTTAGGAGCACCTTCTAATCAAAAAATGGGAGGGAGGGAGGGAGGGAGGGAGGGAGGGGTCAAACATTTAAACACTTTAATTATAGAATAAACAAACACCAAAAGTACCAAAAGTAAAGCGGCAGCCCCTCCCTCCTCCCTCCTCCTCCTCCTCCTCCTCCTTAAGTTCCACAGAGATGGACGTGTGAATATTAATTAGGTCGTCAAATGGTTATTAAATTTAATATTGCGTGTGAACAGATGTTGACATCTTCCTTTCAGCCCTTAAATTAGGTGTTGTGTCATTAAATTAAATCATTATGTAACCTAATTATTATTATTAATGCACAGTTGGGTAATGAATCTCAGTTTCTCTCTAAATGCATTCCTTCATGAAGATATGAACTTCTTTTTTCATTTATAATTTAAAAAAAATCCTGCTACATTCACTGCATTAGGTTAACCAAGACTTATCACATATTACATGTTATAGCTCTTTTGTTGTTTTTTTAAATTACTTATATGGTCCTCATTTGTAAGTCGCATGTAAGTCTGCTAAATGACTAAATGTAAATGTCCCGTATCATGAGTTGAGTGAGAATTCTTCAGTAGAATAGACCTTTATCACACTTCCTATATCCAGTACCTGTCTGCTTTAGTTGTAAACGATGACAGACTGCCTGAATTCCTGACACAACACGAACTGAGGAAAGCAGACTGATGGATAAAGCAGACGGTGGGATAAAGGTCCTTATAAATATTAAGCGGGAGCACGTTGGTGAGTAGTATGCATTTAGAAACTGAGGATGTTTAGGCCTACATCCCATATCTTCAACCTGCTGAAATGATCCTAGTAATATATTTCCCGTCCAAATGTGCATTCTGATAAATACATTTATTTCCCAACTAACCTGCTGCAGTCAAGTTCGTCTTCTCATTAACAATGTTTTTCTCTTATCATATTTCATAGCTGTTTACATTTTTTTTTAGATGAATTTGATTGATAAACACCCTTACAAAAATTAACCATTGTTTTATTAAAGTAAAAATGCAGTGACAATGTTTTTTTTTTTGTTGTTTTTTTTTAACAGAGAGATTTCCATTTGTATTACCGCAGTGTTACACATAACATTTAGGCTGATTATTACATACAGTCAAGCCAAATATTATTCAGACACCAGATAGTGGCTGCAAGACACTAAGTGAGGATAGCTAAATAAAGTAAACTGAGACATATTATGCCCAAAAAGTCTTCATACAGTGGACTACCATTAAAATTGTCATAATTTATTACCATTTTCTAAACTATAGTGAATAAACTGTGCTAATGTGAGAAATGTTGAAGATGTCTGAATAATTTTTTTGGTTAGACTGTACAGGGAAATGACTGTCAATGAAAAATATGACAGAATAATGACTAAAAATGAATACAAATAAATAATTCTGAGCTTATTCATCAGGTCTCGCACACACTGTGGCATCGCAGTCACTATTTAAAAAGAGCACTGACAGTGTGGCGAAATCATCACGTTCACGAGCCACGGCGATTCTACAGGTGATTACAGCACATTGAAAAATATACATAACCAGAAGAATAGATACACTGCTTCGACGAGCACTTCTGGTAACCGGTTCTGCTGTGATAAAGGTCTGATAAAGCTTTTAATTCATGCTTATGCATATGTATGTTGTATTGTGACAGCGAGTTACAGACAATATAAAAGTTAACTTCAGCTCTGCCCCCAAATTTTTTGAGAAATGCTCTCATAAAATAGAAATGTTAGGTTATTTACCATCAGTACCACCCACAGGTGGTACATTAGTCTGGTCCACTTTGTCATCTTGACCTGAGCTGCTCTTCTTGAGTTTTCTTTCTCTTTGATAAAGGGCAATTAGCCCCAGTACAGTTAGAAGTACCATTTCGAAATGGTTAAGTACCGTGGTCTGCAAGAATTAGGCTGTAATAACTATAACTAGGGAGAAACACTCGAATGCACAACCAACTGCAAGTGATGGAGACTGAGAAAAGGTAGCCGCATGTCACGTGCCAGACATTCCATTGTTGCTTGGTGATTAGTCCGCGTTGAGCTGTGGGCGGGGCTTCTGAGAACCCGCTTCATTACTGATATTCTGTTTTGTTCGTACCGTGCTGTTTAGTGAGTCGGTTCGTTGTAATTAATTGGTACCGATTGAAATATAAAGGTAAGAATTGTCTAATATTAGCATGTCTTGCGCTGTTAATTATATTTGTGATTTAACTGCATTTTTTGTTAATGTTATTATCTGTGTTCGCTGGATTAGGCTAATTGAAACAATGCACAGACACTCACGGATATCCATTTATTCGTTTGTTTTCATTCGTTTCAAAGACTATATTATTTACATAACTGCACAGCAAAGCATTTGAATGTCAACTGTTAGAAAAATTAAATGCATCTTGGAATTCAAAGATTGCTATGTACACTAATGATATAAAAGCAAGTTTTCTTTAGAATGTGGTAAAAACGCAAGTGTTTACAAAGCTTTATTTTGATTTTCAATCATTTGCATTTTAAAATAAACTTCTCCCCAGCAAACACAAGAACGTTGTGAGGACTTTGCTAGTTGGTCGTCATTTGGTCAGTGTGACGTTACTTTATGACAATGTTGCGAGGACGTTGTGGTAACGTTCCATTTTTCAGAATTTTGGCTAACGTCCCAGAAACGTTGTGTGCACGTCCCCAAAAGATGTCACTAGTTGGTCGCATGGGGAACGTTGTATAGCGATGTGGTCAGCTGGTCTCCAGATAACCTTTTAATATTATTGCACTACATGTATTTGGCCTATCTTTTTAAGGTGTATACCAGTTGGATAGCTTATAATATGTGAAATATAATTAATTAATCAAGCATTTTGCATGATAGCATGAATTGTTAAATATAATAATTATGCCATAATTTAAAATGTGTGTATATATATATATATATATATATATATATATATATATGTATATATATATATATATATATATATATATATACACACATAATTTATGTTTGTGAATGACAGATTTATTGAAAGAGCGCATGAGACAAATGAAAATTTAATAGCACAATATGTAAGTTTTCGCCGCTAGAGGTTGCATTTTCATAACAATAGGCGAAGCTCAAAGACGCAATGACGGAGCATGGAACGTTGGGAGATGTAGTTTTCACAAATCATGCTCATGGATGAGGTCATGTATTACTTTTTCTATGAACTTACCTGTATATTTAACAGTATTTTATGTAATCGCAATGAATTATCTGCAAAGAACATGAAATTTGATTCAGTGTTAGCCTTTTACTGATATGTGACTATTTGTCATGATGTGTGTAAAACAGTCGTTCTAAAAGTAAATTTAAATGAACCCACCGTATTTGCAAGTATGGCTAAATGTTTTTGTGCAGCACATACTGTATTTAATTACATTGCCACAGGTTTGCTCACCAGACTCGATAAAAACTAGGGATTCACCTAATTTTTTGGCTACCGAAAATTATCGGCCGAAAATGCAAAAAAAAAAAATATATATATATATATATATATATGTATATATATATTAGTGTTGTCATGATACTGGAATTTCTAAATTTAATACGATACCTTGAAAAATATCGATATTCAATACCATTTTCAATACCATAGAGAAAAAAAAAAGCTACAATATTAAGGGGATATTATTTTTTTTTTACTTAAATATAACAAATCTAGAAGATGACAATGAGGTATATTTTACATGAACAAAAATGTCTTGAGGCACTACACTGCTACAGCCCTGTTCAGCTTCTTAGCTTCATTTGAGTTTGCTTTATACTTTCTTTGCTGTTCAAATACAGCTGGTAGTGTAGGTTGTGAGCATGTTGTTTTTGTTGCAGGTCGAGTCTCATCTTCTTTCTGGTGCTACAAGAGAATGCCAAACTTTAATAAACTTCTTTTTTTGTTTTTAGACCACACTTTTAAAATGAACTGAACTAACTAATCCTAGAACTTAAGATAATGGTAACAGATATTTGTTAACATTAGTTAACTTGAATAAACAACGAACATTTGCTAACATTTACTAATACATGAACTAATTAAAATCTCAAGTTCTGTCTGTTAATATTTTTTCATTGGACCAGAACTAACATGATCTGTTGTATTTTTATTACCTACCGTTATCAAAGATTAAAATATACTGTAACAAATGCATTGCTCACCGTTCGTAAATGCTGGTTGATACATTAAAATTATTTGATGAACAGATTTTAATGCCGAATTCACATATAATCACTGATTCACGCATGTAAACGTGCGTGCATCACACGCGAAAACTATGCTCAGTTATGCTCACTGGATCGACATAAAGACAAATTGCAGAATTTAAGTAATAATTGTTCAAATAAAGTTAAATAAGCACAAATTAATTTACGTTTGACCACAATTAAAGTATTTACTTGTCTAAGATTCCTCAGTCAGATTATATTAACTTTAAGAATTACGGTGAAAAAACAAGACAACACTCATATCAGCAACAATACTAGGCCATCTTGGTTAATGATTCTGTAATGTTAAAATGAGAAGTTACCAACCTCCCTAAATTCTTTATATAGATCTGGGTGTCTGTCTGTCAGGTGCTTTGCTAAATTAGAGGTGTTAGCGCCTTTTGTTAGCACTACTCTGTAGCAACTCTTGCATATTGGCTTGCTTGTGTCCTTCGGCTTTCCATGTTCATTTGCTTCATATCCTTCCTTTGGAGAGAAGTTAAAGTGACAGCTCGGCTAGTATCGGTATATCGATACTTCGAGAAATTAGTATTGGTACCGTTCAGATATTTCAGTATCAAAATATCAATATTTTAGACAACACTAATGTGTGTATATATATATATATATACACACAGTACTGTGCAAGTCTTAGGCCACTAGTTATTTCTATCTTTTGCTCTAGTGTGTCAGTAAAAAAATATCGGTTTACATTTCCAAACATTCTGTTTGCCATTAATTGTAATAATCTAGTGAGATTTTTGTTTGCACAAGGAGTCTGACAACAGCCAGTGCTCCACACAGAGATCTGATCTCACCATCATCCAGTCTGTCTCTGGAATGACATGAAGACACAGAAAAACTGAGATAGACTAAATCCAGAAGAACTGTGGCAACATCTCCAAGATGTTTCAAATAACCTACCTGCAAAACTACCTGAAAAACTATGCACAAGTGCACATAGGGCAAAAGCTGCTTTAAACGCAAAGGATGGTCACACCAAATGCTTATTTATTTTAGTTAATAGAAGTTTTTGGATAAAGAAAATCTATTTATGACATTGTTTTTGACAGCATCCTCATTTTATGTGCCTAACTGTCTAAAAATGTTAACAGTACTGTAGTTTTGTAGGTGTAGGTCTCTTAAAGCATCTTGGAGATGTTGCCACAGTTCTTCTGGATTTAGTCTGTCTCCGTTTTTTCTGTTTCTTAAGACAGACTGGATTGAATGATGGAGAGATCAGATCTCTGTTTGCACAAGGAGTCTGACAACAGCCTGTGCTCCACACAAAAATCTCACTGGATTATTACAATTAATGGCAAAATGAATGTTTAGAAATGTAAACTGATATTTCCTACTGACACACTACAGCAAAAGACTGACTTTAACTGACTTTAAACCATTTTTTAGCTGATGAAAATACTAGTGGCCTAAGACTTTTGCACGGTACTGTGTATATATATATATATATATACACACTACTGTTCAAAAGTTTGGGGTCAGTACATTTTTATTGTTTTTTTTTTTTTTTTTTTTTTTTTTAAAGTAATTAATACTTTTATTCACCAAGGATGTATTAAGTTAATAATTAAAAGTTTATTAAAAGTTAATAATAAATAATTTACATTGTTATAAAATATTTATATTTTGAATAAACACTGTACTTTTTAAACTTGTTATTCATGAAAGAATCCTGAAAAAAAAAAAAATAAATATCAGGTTCCAAAAAATATTTGGCAGCACAACTGTTGATATTATCCTACATTGATCATTCTAATAATAAATCCGCATATTAGAATGATTTCTGAAGGATCATGTGACACTTAAGACTGGAGTAACAGCTGATAAAAATTCAGCTTTTCATCACAGGAATAAATTCTTTTTTAAAGTATGTTAAAATAAAAAACATTATTTTATATTGTAAAAACATTTTGCAGTATTACTGTTTTTTTTCTATATTTTTAATCAAATACATGCAGCCTTAATGAGCATAAGAGACTTCTTTAAAGACTATTACAAGTCTTACTGACCCCAAACTTTTGAACGGTAGTGTATATAAAATATAGGCCTATATATGGCGTGCCGCACTGCACGCCATATATTTCACTCTCCTCTAGCCGCTGTCACTGGGCAGTGTGACGCTCTGCTCAATATTCCGCCTTATGAATGTGCGTTCCGCTTGTGTACCGCTACTCATGATCACCGGAAAAACAGAGTCTTCTCAAATAACGTGACTATAGAACGTTTCTGTGTAGTTTCTATGTAGATCCGCATGCGGTTGCAGTGGACAGCACATTCCAGGGCCCAGTTTATTGGTGGGCCCCTTCCTGACCACCACAGTGGACAGAGGTTTGCTACATTTTGATTGGATCTTGGTGAACTAACATAAGCAAACTGTCCAATGGCATCAGATAAAGATGCCAGGACAACAGCCAGACATCTCTTAGAGTGCAAGAAGACCACCTTTGGTACAAAGCTGGGGAAGGACAGAACTTCCTATTGGTCAAAATGCAGTTTGTGCCCTTCACCCACCCTGAGACTGATTCCTAATGGTTTGGCCTTAGGACCTCCAGATGCAGCAGCAGTGGGTGAAATAAAGAGAGATCATTCCAAGGAGATCCATCCAAATCCATTCTTAACTGTTTTCAAACCTTAAAACTGATGCACGCTACAACACACACATCTTATACTTATTCAGAGAAATAAGTATTCCTTGTGACAGCAACGTGTAGTGCAACATCTTACACAAAGCTGTTAATGGACAAATGAATGCATGCATGACAGTTCAATCTTTTCCCATCATGTTTGGACTTAATGTGTTCGTGACATTGCCAAATGCATTCTGGTTATGGTTTGGAAAGTGATAAATGCACCGGTAAAACTTTAGTGACACTTTTCTAACCCTGTGTTTGGACTGTGCAAATAAATTCCACAGGAAGAAAGAAGGGTGGGCCACCCCATGTCCTCCCACTCTTTTGGAACCAGCCAATCAAAGCACGGAAATGGAGAAGTGCCAAATTGCAATCTCCTCCTCATCGGAAAGGGATACAAGTACGCTTCCAAAAGACACTCCTTGTTCTGTGTCTCCAGTCTCTTAAGAAAAGAGACTGTAACAGATTGCCTTCATTCTGAGTCTGCTACCCGTGAGGGAAGGGACTGTAACAGAAACACCCCGTTCTGAGTCTGAGTCCCATAGGGGAAAGATACAAACAGAATACCTCGTTCTGAGTCTCCGGCCTGCAAAGGTGAGACAAAAGCAGAAACACCAAAGTTCTGAGTCTGAGTACTGTCAAGGAAAGGACGGTAACAGCTACTCCGTTCTAAGTCTGCGGCCTGGTACAGGAAAGGCAGCAACAGATCAACCTCAGTTCTGAGTCTGTGACCCACAAGGGTAAGACAACAACAGATAACAAGTCCAAATCTCCAGCTATTTCACCTCCCTAGGTTGGCGAAAGTTAAATTCACTACCTTAATTGGCATCCCTAGGTTGGAGAAAGTGAAATTTATTACATGGTAAAACTACAACTTCCGCATTTGTCCACGTGTGTTGCCATAGTATCATAAGCGGAAACCGAGGATAGTGCGGATATTGCGTCATTGATAGGCGACAATGACCAGGGCCGAGTCATTATTTAAAACTGGAATTTCTCTGGATTTACAAATCCTTGAGAACTTTGAGATAACTTTTGTCTCATTTATGAATAACATAATTAACCCCATTTTGCTTTTTTGTCAAACATTTAATGCCCAATGGGATTGATTTCTAAACTGTTTAAACTGTTTATAAAGACTGATTTCAAGATATCTTTTAAAAAAAGTGTAATGAGATAAGATTTGAGACAATGAGAGCGTCAGGAGCATTTTTAATCTCATTTATAAACTCAGCAAGACATTAACTAAAGACAGTAGAAGATAATATTTATAAGATGTGTCTAAAATGTTTAATCCCAATCCACTAAAAGTGTAATGTATTTAATTCCTGGATCCCTTTTGGTAACTAAATACACTAAATAAAATATTTGAGTTTGTAGCTGAAGCAGAGATCATGCTGAAATAACAGTGCATTCATACTTACACCTTTACACCACAAGAGGGCAATACATAAGATTTTGTAGTCTTCTCAAAGGCTGTGTAGGTTTCCTCTGGGTGCTCCGGTTTCCCCCACAATCCAAAGACATGCAGTAGGTGAACTGGACAATCTAAATTGACCGTAGTGTGTGTGTGTGTGTGTGTGTGAATGAGTGAGTGAGTGTGTCCCCTGATAAAGGGAGCAAGCCGAAGGAGAGAGAGAGAGAGAGATAGTCTTCTCAAAGGCTGCCTCTGTATGCAGACATATAGTAGGCTAGGCTGAGGTAAGTGGACCAGGAGAGATTATAGTGTTAACTGTTCTTGGTATTGTTAATGATTTTTATTATATCAATATTATATTTAAATCGCTCGCTTTTTCTCTCAAACAAATACAGTGCAAACAGTGCCTGCACAAAGTGGCTTTTTTTTCTTGGTGCAGTTTTCACCAGCAAGAGGTCGGTCTATAATCCGACTAATCTTAATGCTTAATCAGTGAATATATGGTAATTCTATACATACACATTTTGTAGAAGTGCATGGTTTGCGATTTCCAAAATGGATAAATGAATGAGGCATTTATATAGCTATTTATATACTATGCACTACTGTACACCCAAAGTGTTTTACAGTCATATGAGAGGTCTCTCTTCAACCACTGGACAGACAAAATTACAATCTATATGGATTTATGTCATTTGCACTACCGGAAGGGATGTGATCTGTCCTCCCGTGACTCGTTTACGCTGTGCTATCGCACACTCAGGGCTGTGAGGGAGTGTTTGCTGCTGCAGGACACTGTGATAAACTGCTCTGATAACTTACAATTTCCACTATGATAACAAACACACACACACACACACTGATACTGCTGAAACCAGCGGCCTGAAGAGAGGAGCCTTCAATACGCTAAACATTTAAAATGGTGCAAAATGCCCCCTTAAGAACAATTTTTTTTACCTTTTGAATTGCAACATGTTTAGATGGAAATAAATACAAAAAACATTTGCTCATTTAGTTATCAAACTCAAATATGATAGAGAGCCTGCATGCTCGAAATGTCATCTTTGTGACAGTCTGATATTAAAATTTTGTATTTTTGGAACCTTCTTTTTTCTATTTTCATTATCAATATGTTTTGTCGAGTACCCTGTTTGAGAGTTTTTCCAGTGATGTGTGTGCTTTTGTTTTGTCAAACCCAAAATTGTAAAATTGTTCAGAGGCCATAAACTACCCACGCATGTATGTATGAAAATCTAAATCTAAATACAACTACATCTAAATTCTAATACAACCTAAAACATATAGGGGTGGTTTTCCAGACAGGGCTTAAATGAAGCCCGGAGTAGGTTTAATCAAGAATAGTTCCCCTTCGGGAACTCGTGCTGCGTCCGAAATGCTATGTGGAACGCCTCCGGCGTGACCACGCTCTGAAACACGTGTGCATACAGTCCAATGGAGAAGAGAGACGTCACGGGGTGACGTAGAGACCAGGAACCTTAAAAGCACGTGCGGTGCGTGCAGCCGGCAACTTCTGTCTGTCAGCAAGCGCTCTGTGTGTGTGTGTCACTCTGTTTTTGTGCTAGTTTGCACAGCTTTTATTTGAGAGTGTCACTATGTCCTACAAAAACATTTTGGGTGGGGATACACACAGTCTATTTGTTGTCTGTTTGGGAGCGAAGCATGGGAGTCGGTTCTCGAGGGAGCTGACTGCCCGCGTTTGCGTTCCCCGCGGCTCAGCTCCCGCTTCTGCCGAGGCAGGGCAGCAGCTGTGATCGTGGGGGATCGCACATAGATCTACGGACGGGTTAGAGACGGGTCCACCCTCTCTCTGCCTATCTCGCTAGATCCAGCACTCTCTCTGGGTCGGAAGCCTGCGTTGCGGTCCTTCCCCCTCTGAGTGAGAGCTCGCACTGCTGCGGCTATCTTTCTCTGAGGAGATTGATGCTGTCCACATATGAGCAGACTGCATATTAGATCGCTTGTTTCTACCTGCCCTCGCTTCTAGAAAAACGGGGGCGGGGATTCACGTGATTTATGTGTGGTTTGTTTGGGAGCTGAGCATGCACAGTCCGCCCTTGAGGGGGTGGGCTGTGTCCATTCATAATGTGTTCATTCTTATGTGAAAAAAGAAATAAGAACAAATGTGCATAAAACTTGAATGTTTAGCTCTTTTCCCATTGTCATTTCATTCTGAGGAATTCAATTTATTTACTGCACTCTCACCCCGTACTTTCACTAAGTGTGTGGATGTTGCTGTGGCTCATCTGTGACTCCAGGGCATCTGCATACTGAACTTTATTGACATTTTGTTGGTATTGGCTCTTTCTGAGAAGTGGTGGCCTCACCCTACACTTTCACCAAGTGTGTGGATTCTGCTCTGGCTCCTCTGAGACTGTAGGGCATCCACATACTGAACTATATAAATGCTGTATCGGCGCTCGGAGAGAGTGATGTCGCGGTGGGTGCAGCCCGTCGGACTGGCGGAGCCCGTCATGACCCATCCTTGGCGTGCCTTGCGTCTCCACTGGAGGGGAGCTAATCTGCAGAACCTTCGCCTGTACCATTTGGCCCGCAGCAGTCTTACGGCGTCTCGGTGGACAATGCAGGACCAGCAATCAGGTTGGCGCTGATAAATGTTTGTTCATTGAGAAACAAGACCTTCATTTTAAACGAGTTCATTAGAGCTCGAAATTTTGATTTTCTATTTATTACTGAAACCTGGTTGAATGCCGGGGACATGTCTGTTTTTGGAGAAGTGGCGCCTAGTAATTTTGCAGTTTTTAATACTCCCCGAGAAACGGGAAGGGGAGGTGGTGTGGCTTCTGTTTTTAAGGATATTTTTATTTGCAATAGGCTCAATTTTGAGCGCTTTTCAAGTTTCGAACTCCAAGTGTTTGAAATGCAGCTGTCATCTCCTGTGCTTTGTGCTATTGTCTATCGACCACCTGGACTTAATAAGAACTTTATTTCAGAGCTGTCTGTGTTTTTAGCGGACATTATTGTGAAATATGATAAAATATTAATACTGGGGGACTTCAACATTCATATATGCTGTCCAACAAATTCTTTTTCAAAGGACTTTTTAAATCTTATTGATTCTGTTGGCCTTCAGCAAATGGTTAACGGTCCTACACATATTCATGGACACACGCTGGATTTGATTCTGTCACTTGGTTTATCAGTCAGTGACATTATCATAGATGATCTCCTGGTTGCTGATCACAATCATGTTTTATTTACTGTCCTCCCTCCATCAAAAAAAGTTTGTACTACAAAGAGACTGGTTCGTTTGATAAAATCAACTACACATGGGGATTTTAATGAAACTTTTATGGACTCTTTGCAGAATATAAAAACGGACCTCTTATCACCCCATCTTAGCGTGGAGGAGTCGGTTAATATTTTTAATTCTGTTTGTTTGGATACACTTGATCAGGTAGCGCCTCTAAGGCAGGTGCATAGAAAGCACAAACCAACTCCATGGTTAAACGGACAAATTAGGTCCCTAAGAAGGGAATGTAGAAGATGTGAACGGAAATGGAAGAAAGATAAGCTGCAAATCTCCTATGAAATGTTGAAAGATTCGCTGTCTAAATTTCAACGGGCTGTAAAATCTGCTAGGACGAGCTTTTTCGCAAATGTTATTGAGAAATCACTGCTAATTTATCGCAACTTGAGCCTATCTGTATTGCCACTTTTAACGATATTGTTTTTAAGCTGAAGCCTACTTCTGCTCCTCAAGACATTATTCCGACACCTCTGTTAAAGCAAATCATTGAATCGGTCGGCCCATATATGGTTTCTATAATAAATAAAAGTTTACCTTCAGGGATTGTTCCCGAGTATTGTAAACATGCTGTAGTTTAGCCATTGTTGAAAAAAGAAAATCTGGATAAGAGCGTTCTTTGCAATTATAGACCAATCTCAAAACTTCCATTTCTGGCAAAGATTTTAGAGAAATGTGTTCTGATTCAACTGGAGTCATTTATTGATGAAAAGTACTTCAGTCGGGTTTTAAGAAGCACCATATCACAGAAATAGTGTTATTGAAGCTTTTTAATGACTTTATTTTGGCTACCGATCAAGGGAATGTGACTGTTCTATTGCTGTTGGATCTCACAGCAGCGTTCGACACGGTTGACCACCACATTCTTATTTCCCGTCTTGAAACATGTGTAGGCATCTCTGGAAATGCCTTAAATTGGTTTAAGTCCTACCTCTTAACTAGACGTTTCTCTGTTTGTATGGTTGAGTGTACATCAATTTCATCACCTTTATCATGTGGCATTCCACAAGGGTCCGTTTTAGCACCTCTTCTCGTTTCTTTTTATATGCTTCCTTTGGGTTCAATTTTGCGCAAATACAGTGTGTCATTTCACTGCTATGCAGACGATACACAGCTGTAAGTCAAATGACTCCACTGCCATAGAAAGATTGTTGGCCTGTCTTAATGAAGTTAAGGCATGGATGTCTACAAATTTTTGAGCCTAAATGAATCGAAAACAGAATTGATTATGTTTGGTCCCTCCGAACTTGATAACGCAGTTGAATCTAAGCTGGGTCCTCTGAGCCTGTTTAGAAAACATCATGTAAAAAATCTGGGGATGATTTGTGATAGTGCACTTAAATTTGACAAGCAAATAAATGAAATCGTTAGAACGAGCTTTTTTAAATTGAGGATGATTTCCAAAATAAAGCCTTTTTTATCCAAGAAAGATCTGGAAAAAGTAATTCATGCATTTATCATTTCGAGATTAGATTATTGCAACTCGCTATATTATGGTGCTCAAAATAAAGTTTTAGATAGACTGCAGATGGTCCAGAATGCGGCTGCAAGACTGCTTATAAGCACTTGCAAATTTGATCATATTACTCCAGTGTTAAAATCATTGCATTGGTTGCCTGTTACTTTTAGGATAAATTTTAAAATTTTATTATTTGTATTCAAATCTCTACATGGTTTAGCCCCATCTTATATTGCTGATCTAATCCAGGAACAAAAGTCAACGAGATCATTACGATCTCAATCACAGAGGGGATCATGCTTTTGCGGTCGCCGCCCCTAATTTATGGAACAGTTTGCCTTTATATATTAGGGATCTTCTTACGCTCGGCCAGTTTAAAAGCCATTTGAAAACATATTTTTTTATGATAGCGTTTGATCAAAGATAAGTGTGAAGGGTGCTAGTGTTATTTATTTCTTTTTTAAATTCTATTTTTATTGTTGTTATTTTTTTTTTTTTTTTTTTTTTTTTTTTAGATATTTGGGTATACATTGTCTTTTATTTGTCTTTCTCTGCTTATTGTGTTACTGCTTGTACAGCACTATGGTCAACATTGTTGTTTTATTCAGTTCTTTAGAAATAAATTTGAACTTTGAACTTTGAACTATATCAACGTTTGTTGACGTTAGCTCATTCAGAGCATATGGCGATTTGGCATTGAGATGTCGTTTTCGCTCATATGAAAGTGTTGGGGTTGAGACTGAACGCCTAGAAAAGTGTGCTTTCTCCATTACAGAGGACCACTTATCTGGGCATGGTGTGGGATTTGACCACGATGCAGGCATGATTGTCCTCTGCTCGGCTGAGTTGATCCTCACTGCAGTCGCGAGAGTGAAAGAAGGCCGGTCACTCACTGTAAAGCAGTTCCCATAACTGCTGGGTCTGGTGGGAGCTGCGTCCAACGTGATACCTTTTGGTCTGCTGAACATGAGACCCCTACAGTGGTGGCTCAGGACCAAGCGGAAACCTCTTTCTCAACATCAAGGCACGCGGTGATGCCTACGTGCCTTGGACATGTAGAGGAAGCCTTGGTTCCTGTCTCAGGGCCTGGTGCTTGGAGCCCCTTGTCGCCGTGTAACGCTAGCGACGGATGCGGTTGGGGAGCGGTCATGAGTGGCCACCCTGCCCGTGGTCTGTGGAATGGTTGCCATCTCATGTGGCACATCAACTGCCTGGAGATGCTGGCCGTGTTTCTGGGAAACACTTTCTCCCGGACCTAAGAGACTGCCACGTGTTGGTGTGCACCGACAACACAGTGGTGGTCTACTACATCAACCACCAAGGAGGTCTGCGTTCACGCCCCTTGTACAAGCTGGCGCACCAGATCCTTGTGTGGTCCCAGGACAAACTCCTCTCGCTGAGAGCAGTTCATGTCCCTGGACATCTCAATATGGGAGCAGACATCCTGTCAGGCCAGAGGAATGGATGCTTCACCATGAGGTGGAGAAGCAGATTTAGAAGAGCGGGTGCACCGCATCCCACGGTGTCCGCCTCTCCTCGGTGCCCTTAGGAGGCCGCTACCCCCATGGGGGTCTCTTGAGCTGCTAGTTCAGTCATTTCCTGCTGGTCCTCCGTTACAGGACACCAAACTAGCAGCTCAAACAACACCAGAGGCCAGTCTTGAGAGACTGGTTCCCTTAGTAGATTATTTGGCAGCGTGGAATCTACTGCCAGATGTATCTGCTTTGGTCCTGCACACTGTAGAGCGAGGTTATCGCATTTAGCTTGGCGCTCCGCCGCCACCTTTCAACGGGATTGTTTCCACTCTGTGAGTCCCTAGGCAAAATAGGCAAAAAAGAGAAAATAAATAAATAAAAGCATTGAACATTTTCATTTCCATTAGAACAATAATTAAGGAGTTCCAATCAACAGGATGGTACAAATCTGCCTACAGTATATTGTCTGTATTGTTTCGACTGGAAACACAATGTTAATCTGAAGTTAAACCTGCCTCCTCGTAGGTTTAATTTAAGCTTCAATTTCGTCCTGAAGTAGCTATATTCTTCCTCCAGGAAATCAGCCGATTAAAATCTGGACTAGACTAAGTCTAAGACTATTCAAAACCATTTTAGTCTAGGACTAGGCTTAATCTCTGTCTGGGAAACCGCCCCATATCAGATTAAAGGCTATGTAATGGGCAGAAAAACATGAAACAGAAAACTATAGTAATAATGTCACTTGTCTGAAATCATTTATATGCAACATATGTGAATGTGAATTATCATTTTTAATTCAAATTATTAAATTGATGCCACTTTACTGAGACAATGAAGGCCTCCCAACGCCTACCCTAACCCTACCTGACATTTTATTCTCAACGTTTCGATTATTTTCTTCATTTTCATTGAAAATAAATGCCTTTCTGATTTGATATGATATTTAAAAAGGGAGGGGAAAAAAGTTTGTCAAAGATGGATTCGAAACCCC
Organism: Labeo rohita; assembly: GCF_022985175.1. Taxonomy (NCBI): domain Eukaryota; kingdom Metazoa; phylum Chordata; class Actinopteri; order Cypriniformes; family Cyprinidae; genus Labeo; species Labeo rohita. The sequence continues at coordinate 13,017 of NW_026129922.1, read as the reverse complement.
GGGACAATCGCATCAAAAAGACTACAACGTGCACTTTACCATCTATGCCACTGAAGCCGACGTTTGGCATCTGTCTTTTATATTCTTGACTAGCCCAATCACACGCTGGTGGGCGGAGTTAGTGTAAATAGCCTCTGCTAACAAGGCGTGCTATTTGCAGTTAGTGTAAACAGACACTCCGATTTTCATTTGGCGGATAGAATGTGACAGTGAAGTAAGATATATTCTTATTCTTCTTATTATTTTGTGTTTCAGATTCAGAAAGACACATAATTTGCAGTCTGATATTGTCGGCAGGTACAGTATGAAAACTGAACCGGAACTGGCAGTACATCACTGAAGGTGAATTTGGTGTAACTTTCTGAAGTAATTGTGTAAATCATTTTATACAGATGACCTTAAAACTAATATTCATAAATCTGAGAACAGAAGCTCAAGGCTGTGGATGTTTAAAACGAGCTGAAAATCAAATAAGTATTTCATTTCCTTTTGAACTGCACAGATCCTCTGCACCATTACATCAACACATGATGGCTTTAGCACACGTCTTAGCGTGATGGCTCATTCATCTTGGTTTCTTGGGTTTTGATAAATGGACGGAGAGGAACCTGACACCGGTCACAGAGTTTTAAACACACACAAGTGCGCCTTCACTGCAGTTTTATCAGCAGTCACTGTGACAAACGATCATTCTGCTCACCTGCTCACTGCTGTCTGAGGACGCCTGCCCGCCTGGAACCACACAACAAAATCATGGACAAAATTAGTCTTCCTTCACACAAACAGAGCAATTAACCAGACTCATGACCTGAACTACATAAAATCCAACTGCAACTCTCAGTAAATGACGGAGTGATCTGAATGCCACAGTATGCCACCATGCAATTTATGAGTGAATTTATGAAATAGATCTTCTTTCAACTTCTACTCAATTAAATGATCATGTTTGTGAAAGTGAATCATGGCACAAACAAAGGAGATCTCTGAGGACCTCAGAAAAAGAGTTGTTGTTGCTTATCAGGCAGGAAAAGGTTACAAAACCATCTCTAAAGAGTTTGGACTTAACAAATCCACAGTCAGGCTATTGGAGAAATGAGACCAAAATATAAGTGTTACAATTTAATATCTAACTTGATTAACTGCCGAGATTCGTTTTAGTTGAGCGATAGAGCACAGAGTCAGGCTCCTGGACCATTGAGATGACCACACACAGAAAAAGTGTAATTCACTCAAAGGCACTTTATTAAAGAAAGATTCAATATTTATATGGTAAAACAGGGAAGTGAAAGATCAAACATCACACCCTTCAGGAAACAACAGTACATCATGTCCTATGATTCTCTAGGCTAGACTTATGTCATGTCTGCTTTTCAGGTTAGTATGAGAAGGGCACAGGATTATTATGGTCAGGATTATTACAATCTCACAATGGCCACTTTAAGACAGAATGTCTTACTTAACACTCCTGTGCCTCGTATAAAACAATCGTATTAGTATTAATATCAGTAATAGTATTAATGTCACATCAGTATAAAACAAAACAATTATGTTAGTATTACTGTTGAATCAAGATACACATGAATATGACTAATATCATTTTGCAATTAAATACATGTAATCATCTGGAATCATCTTTCTGATTATAATGATATAAAATGTTGTAATCGTTTCTATGATTTTATCGAATAATCAAGCAAAATCAAACTCTGTTATACTTCATTTAAACTGCATCTTCCGCATTCCAGTTATACCCTTCAGGCTCTAACTGATACACACGAGCATAGCTGCTGTATTCATCTTCATCTGGTTCGATATTAGGTCTTGGATCTGGAGCTGGTGGACGAGCCCCTTCTCGTTGCGCACTTAGCATAACTTGATAAGTCCCTCTCGTTGTAAGCGAAGCAATAGTACGCATAATAGAATTGTTGATACACTGAATTAGACATGGAGCGAACAATAACACAATTAACAGTAAAACAATAATCGGTATTACAGTGGTGAAAATCCAGGTTCCCCATCCACCCCAGAGGCTGTCCAGCCAGCTAAACCAGGAGTCATCTTTTCTTGGCTCCGGGATGGATTCCCTCATGTGAGTTAGGATGTCTGTGATGTTATCTGAATTATCTGGAATATAGAAACAACAAGATACCCCCAACATTTTACAAATTCCCCCTTTCTCAGAGGTCAACAGATCAAGGACCAATCTATTTTGGATAACTGCTTCTCTCATTTTCTTTAGCTCGTCAGTGATTAGCCCTAATGCATGAGCGGTATCATTCTCCAATGACAAAACCTGCCATGCTAACCCATTGATTTTATTTAAGGCTACTGTTGTCCCTACTCCAGTAAAGAATCCCGCTAAGGACCATCCTATATTTTCCCCTGGAGTTGTCCATGGATCCACTGTCTTATACCCGTTATATCGATTAGGCATGCTATGTACATCTTGTTTCTCTCTGCTCTGTAAGCCATTCCTCCACAGGTCCAAATCATCCCTGGTGCACTATCAAGATGTGAGAACGGACACCCAAAACGCTCTATTGTCCCATTTTGATACCTAACAGTGCAATTACTCTTACCCTGAACTGTGTTATTCACTGTTATGGTGGTTCTGCAATCTGACGTCCCCACATAATGTTTTCCCTTAGTTGCACAAATACATAAATCTGCGAGGTGTGACTGCACCTGAAATGGTGGTCTTTTAAAAGGTAGGCCTGGATATGAACAGTTATAATCTTTGAGCGCAAACCTCAGTGCCCTATTCGCTCTTATGTTATCTTCCATATGCATTATAACAGTCATCTGCTTTGGCATATCACACTTGTTTTTCTCAGGGTGTAACACTTCTGAGGTTATTTGTTGTGTTTTCCACACTGACTGTAACTGCATACAAATCCAACACTCTCCTCCTACCTCATTCCTCAAAACACTTCTATGCAGTAGTGCCAATGCACATGCATAATTTCCTTCACATTTAGCTTTCGCTACCTTAACCTCCTTCATACCAACATTCATATCTGATTTCATAATAAATTCTATATCGGTTGGTGAAACATCACACGGCGTATCAACTGGATTCGGAAAAAGTCCCTTCATTGCCTCTCGTATTGTCAAGTCGGGTTCTGGATGGATTACATTAATCTGTACTTCTTGATAAGCATCCCTATTCTCTCTAGCCCATGCACAATAATATAACCCAGCATCAGTGAGCTTAACGTTGTATATAGTAACGTTTAACAACCACATATGTTGTATCTTCCTGTCTTTCCAAACAATCTTATCTACTATGCTCACTTGAAATCGTGGATCTGTACCCTCTAAGACCTCTTTCATGAACAATAAATTCATCAAATGCAAGAATGGCTTCTACAATTGAACACTGTGTGAAACTCTCTAGTGGCGGATAATCCATCAATTTGACCCTTAATGCGTACAGGGTTTTATAAGGAGTTAATACTGTTTGGCTCAATGGGCCACCTATCTTCTAGCCTCGGATAACCCCCACCTCACTATAAGAGGTAGTTCCCTCCTCAGCTTAATCAGTGTTTTTCCTCCTACCTGTTAAGCATTAAGGTGAATCCCCTTTTCAGGATTCTATTTTAAATTGGAACTTTCCTGCTCTCCTGTAGAATACTGCTTTACTCTTGAGGCGTGTATCCACTGCGGCTGGTAGTCCGTCAGAACTCCCGTCCTGGTTACTGCAATCACAGTGGCTGGTCCAAGATACTTCGGCTCTCCTATCCTCGTTGGCTTCAGACTTTTGATCAGCACACTCTGGCCTGGAACAAAAGGATGAGTAGGCTTTTCTGAGGGGAGAGGAAGACACAAAGAAACATCAGCACATATAGAGTTAAGTTTTTCTATTAAGGAAGTCACGTAGTCCTCCTGTATCACTTCCAGGTCTCCTAAAGAAGCAATGCCTATGCAGCCTTTGACCCATGGGGTCGGGAAAGGCCTACCCATTAATATTTCAAACGGTGATAGTTTAGTGGTGGAAGATGGAGTCATTCTTATTTCTGTTAGCACTGCTGGTAGCAAATCTACCCATTTTTCCCCCGTTTCCAGGACGGCTTTTGTCAGGCGTCCCTTAATGGTTTTGTTTAAACGTTCCACGGTTGAACATGATTGCGGATGGTACGGTATAGAGAAATGCCAATCGATGGACAATGATTTGGCCAAAAACTGCGTAACCCTGGACGCAAATGGCGTCCCATTGTCACTCTCAATGGCAGTAGGTATACCAAATCTGGGAATTATCTCTTTAGTTAGAATTTTAACCACGGTCTTAGCGTCCTCTTTCGCACATGGGAACGCTTCTGGCCACTTTGAAAATCGGTCTATTATAACCAGAATGTACTTTAAATTACCTATTGGTGGCATATGCGTAAAATCGAACTGCACATGCTGAAAAGGTGCTTCTGGGTGCAGTAATGCTTCATGTTTAATCGGTCTGTGCGGATTTACCTTAGCACACGTAAGACACGAGTCTAGAATAAGCTTGGCTGTTTTATGTACATCTGCGATGCAGTACAATGTCAATTGCAGAATCTTAATGTCAATTTCAGGTACATTAGTTATGTGCACAGCCATAGTTACCTGACTTTTGTTACCCATATCAAATGGCGGTTTAATCTGGGCCTTTGCCGCTTGCTTTGCAGCCTCATCTGCTTTTCTATTTCCTACAGCTTGTTCATCATCTCCTGCTGCGTGACCTTTCACTTTTACTATGGCCACTTCGGCAGGTAGCTGTACTGCTTCAGTTAACTGTCCTATTAGGTTTGAATGTGCTATTGGTTTACCATCTGCTGTCTTAAAATCCCTAGCTTCCCATGTTCTGGCAAAGTGATGCACTACCCCCCATGCATACTTTGAATCAGTATAAATTGTTACCCGTTTTCCCTCCATCAGCTTACATGCTCTTATTAATGCTACCAATTCTGCAGCTTGCGCTGAATTATAGTCTAAGGTGTAAGCTTCTATTGTTTCCCCAGTTTCTGACACCACAGCATACCCACAAAGGTAGACACCATCAAAAGTTTTTGAACATGATCCATCAACATATATGTGCTCCCCCCCATCCAGGGGCGAATCCAAGAGATCGGCCCTGGAAGAACATGAGGAAGTCAATTCAATGATACAATCATGATTTTCATTACCATCTATCATGTCAGCCATTCCAAGAACCCCTAATAAAGCAGGATTAATTGATGATGTTGGCTGAATGGTGAGGTTTTTTGTGGCCAGCAGAATTGCCTCGTAGCCTGAACGTCGTTGCGCTGTCATGTGTTGCGTCTGCATATTGTGTAGGATTGGTCCTACCTGATGTGAAGTATATACAATCATTGGATGCGACAGGACAATCTTCTCAGCCATCTGCACCACTATAGCAGCCGCTGACACAGCACGAAGACATGCTGGCATACCTGCAGCTACATTATCCAATTTTCTAGACAGGTAAACTACAGGTCTGTAGGTGGAACCATGCTGTTGCAGCAGGACACCCATGGCCACCCCCTCCGTCTCCCGGACATGCAAATGGAACTCTCTTAGGAAATTGGGGAGTCCCAGGGAAGGGGCCGTGGTGATGGCCTTCTTCAATGCCGTGAAGTGCATTTCTGCCTCGTCAGTCCAGTTCAACAACGTTTTAGGTGGAGCCTTATGATCGATTAGACTTCTCAGATATTTGTCATGTATCGCACAGTCAGGTATCCAGGATTTACAATAGTTCACAAGTCCCAAAAAGCTTTGAAGCTGCTGCACAGTTTGTGGGGACGTCATCTTCCTGATCATCTGGACCCTGTCCGTCGAAATCGCTCGCAAACCTGGCATTATTATGTGGCCCAGGTATGTTACCTTAGGCTGGACCCACTGGAGCTTTTCTTTCGAGGCTTTAAAACCAGCTTGTGCAAGGACGTTGCAGACGATGATGGAGGCTTTCTTACAGTCCTCACGCGTTTCCGAAGAAATGATCAGGTCATCTGCGTACTGGAGAACACAGACTGTGGAAGGCAGGTCAGTCATTTTGGCCAGTGTCCTTTGAACAGCCGCCGAGAAGACTGTGGGGGAGTCCACGTAGCCCTGGGCAAGGCGTGTCCACGTATATTGTGCATTTTGGAAAGTGAATGCTAGAATCGGCTGCGTCTCTGGATGCACAGGTACAGAGAAGAAAGCTGCACACAAATCAATGACCATAAAATACTTATGCATACATGGTATAGAATTGATAACAATTGGAACATCAGGCACAATTGGTGCTAATGGCATTATCAATTTGTTTATGGCCCTCAAATCTTGAGTCAGACGCCATGTTTTTCCATCAGCTTTTACCACCGGATTAATGGGTGCTTTGTATGGCGAATGAGTCGGCACAAGGACACCCTGCTGGACAAAATTGTCAATCAATGGTTTAATACCAAGTTCCTTGTCTTTGGACAAAGGATATTGTTTAATGTAGACTGGCTGTTTAGTTTTAAGCTTTGCTTTATACGGTTCCATGTCAATAAAACCTGTTTCATCTTTATATTGTGACCATAATGATGGATCAATCATAGTCTCTACCATTGGTGGTATGTCAGCCTTGGATTCAGCTGGTTGTGGTTCACTGTGTTCTTCCCATGTAGGCAAAGGATTCATTGAGGCCTGTAAGCTTGATAGGAAAGAAAACACAACCTGATTATCAGTAAATTTAATATCCATATTCAATTTATGCATGATATCTCTTCCTAGTAAATTTAGTGGAGCTCCTGGTATAATTGTGAATTTGTGAAAAAATGGCTTGCATCCAGGAGCTCTTACTTCCAAAGGGGGCGTTACAGGACATGCAATGTCAGTTCCTGAATTTCCCACAGAGTTAACTATTTGATTAGAAATGGGACCCTCATAATGCGCAGAAGTCATAGATAATCTGTCTGCCCCTGTATCAAAAAGGAAAGTTTGTGGTTGACCATGCACCATTAATGTAAAATATGGTAGTTCTTCACCATGATTTGAAAATGTAAGGGTCATCATAGACAAATTGGAACTGACATCACTCCGTAGGCATCCCTATTGTTGTTTGTTATCCCATGTAGTTGGATATTGGGCTGATGTTAAGCCTCTCTGCTGTGGCTGTGGCCTGTCTCTACCCTGCTGTGGCTGTGGCTGTCTCATTTGAAACTTCCTCTTTATCCAACCCCTTTCTCTTTGACCTTCTGACCGACAAAAGCGCTGTATGTGCCCTGGTCAGCCACATAAATAGCACACTATTCTTGTGTTATTTGGTTGCACCAATCGTGGTTTCACTTCTGCTCCCTGGCCCTGCTAAATCCCTTTCAATTCCTGGCCTGCAAACATCGCAGCCTCAGTTTTAACCACAAACCCTCCAGAGGAATCTAGTTCCCTAACTCGCTTCCCTAAAGCATCTATCTCCATGTCAAATAGATTTGTAGTTGTAATTCTGATTAGTTGAGCTTGCTTGCATTGCATGTTGTTCAAGAATGTATTAATAAACAAAGCCCGCATTTCAGTATTCAGTGGGAGTTTAGACTCCTCTACCCAGGCCTTTTTAAACCGTAGGTAGAAATCAGAAGCTGATTCTTTAGGTTTCTGCTTTGTATTTGCAGCAAATGATAGATCTTGTCTGTTCCCCATTCGTTTATCTAGGAAAATTCTCAGTTCTTTAAAGAACGTGTCATGATTTTCAGACTTCTCCCAAAAAAACTCACAAGGGCTACTGGCTGTAGCTGTGCCCGATATTTTATCATTCTCATAGCATAATGTTGGACATTCAGTAATCAACATTGATTCAGTGACATCTGCTTCTAGCGTTCTCGCCAGAACCACCCTATAATCTGCACCAGTAAAGTGAGCATACCTTGTATGTGTTTGCAGAATTGTCACAAATTTGCTGGGGTTCTGAGGATAAGGCAAACTTTTGCATATTGCTTCCATATCTGCCATTTTTATAGGCTTAACGGTTATTCCGTTACCAGATCTTAGCCATACCATTGCACCGTTGGATCTCTCATTGAACACTTCCATTTCATTGCTAACTTTAGCAGATTTTGCAGTTTCTGTGTTCATTTTAAATTTAGGCGCAGACGGCGCGGTAATTTTAGGCGTGCAGTAGGGTGGGGGTTTATCCCCTATAGGGCAGTTTTGTCGTGCCACATAAGCAGCCACTTGTTTTTTCTCTGGGCCCTGGTCCCAGACTTGTTTCATCTATTTCCATATACCATAACTCTTATTCATATAGTTGTAATCCCAATTAGGATCACCCCAGCCCTCTTTGACTAGACTTTTAGCCAACCGCATGCCCTCATCTGTAAATGAACCTTCTCGTGGATACGGTATTTCAATTTGCGGTTTCATTTTTTTCTGACCATCCTGGCATATTACTGACATATGGTTCTGTATAAATTCCCTGATTATTTCTGTACATAAAATCAACTGGCGTTTCCCCCGGTAGCGGTCTCGATACTGAACCCCCCATCTTCCACTTTTAGGAGTTAGTATTAGTGGTTAGTAAGCATAAATTCTCTGCACTCTGTTGCTCAACCTCAATTGTAGTGCATGTATCGTATTGTGACTTTGGGTGATGGTCCTATATTTCGGCTCACACAAGACTTTACACCCTGATTGCCGCTAAATCACCTTCTTTTGTTTGGGAGCTTCCCTATTTCTTTTGGGCTTTCGCCAAACCGTTCAGCTCCCGCCGAACCACATTCGGGTCGCCCCTAAAGCACCTTCTTTTTGTCACAATATATCAACATGCAGTAACAACTGGAAAAAAAATTCACAAATATGTGATTATTAATAATTTCCTTATTTTGTTATTCCTGCGAAATAATTTACACAGCCGTGATCCAAAAATACAGTGTGATCAGTACTGTATATCCAAATCACTCTCCACGCTAATAGTTACCACGTAACTACTGTTGCCAGCCGAAGTGTTACAACAATGGAACCGAATTCCACTAGCGACTAGTGATTTCCTAATCACTCACCACGTTAATAATTAACTTAAAATTACTGTGGCCAGCCGAAGTGTTACAACAATGGAACCGAAGTTCCACTAACGACTAGTGATTACCCAAAACAAGGAACCTACAAGGGGCAAGCGCTGTATTTCCTTTAAGAAATATCAAAAAACACTTACCCCCTTTATCGTAGGCTCCTTTTCTGATCCCCGGCACGTCTTTCCCACTCGATCTCGGGACAGTGTTCCCGGTTCGTAGGGAGATTAGGGAAATAATTTTCCCCCCCTTCGTGGACGAGCCCCCCAACTGTTAGAATTTAATATCTAACTTGATTAACTGCCGAGATTTGTTTTAGTTGAGCGATGGAGCACAGAGTCAGGATCCTGGACCATTGAGATGACCACACACAGAAAAAGTGTAATTCACTCAAAGGCACTTTATTAAAGAAAGATTCCAATATTTATATGGTAAAATAGGGAAGTGAAAGATCAAACATCACACCCTTCAGGAAACAACAGTACATCATGTCCTATGATTCTCTAGGCTAGACTTATGTCATGTCTGCTTTTCAGGTTAGTATGAGAAGGGCACAGGAGGTCAGGATTATTACAATCTCACAATAAGCAAATTCTAAAGGAAAATGTCAGGACATCTGTCCATTAACTAAAATCTAAAGAGAAAGTGGGTCATGCAGCAGGACAATGACCCCAAGCACACAAGTCATTCTACCAAAAAATGGTTAAACAAGAACAAAGATGTTTTGGAATGGCAGAGTCAAAGTCCAGACCTTAATCCAATTAAAATGTTGTGGAAGGACCTGAAGCAGCAGTTCTTACAGATTTTCTGAAATGCTAAAACACATCTTTTAAAACCATCACTTATTTTCTCAAAACCTTAAACACAAATCCAAATGTTCCAAAAGCCAAAAAATCCAAATATGAAAAACTGTAGGAGGAAACCCACCAACATCATAGGGATCGAGTGTTTCCGTACTAAAGAATGGGCTAAATTTCCTACAAGTCATTGTGCAGGACTGATCAGCAGTTACAAACGTTGCCTGCAGTTATTCAAAAAGGAGTCACACCAGATACTGAAAGCAAAGATTCACATACTTTTGCAAATATTTAACACTGGATCATTTTTCTCAGTGACTAAATGACAAATTATATATTTTTGTGTATATTTTGGATTGTCTTTGTCAACTTTAAGGACTTGTGTGAAAATCTGATCATGTTTTGCATTATATTTATGCAGAAATATAGAAAATTCTAAAGGGTTCACAAACTTTCAAGCAGTACTGTGTATATATGTACACACACGCACACACACACACACACACACCAGTACACAACCAACAACAACTCACATTAACAGACATGTAAAAGTATTTGTGAAATGCAAGTCATGTTTTCCTGCCACTCACTGCAAGTCCATTTGTCAGAAGAGAACAGAGAGGAACAGTAAAAAAAAAAAGTCCTATTGTTGAAATTGTGAAATCCAGACTGATACTCTTGAAACCTCACTGGGATGTCTACAGACAAGGCAATTCTTCACATACACTGGCACACCTGGAGAACACAGAAATAATATAAAAGACTTAAATGGAAAAAAAAACATGGAAAAAACGTCACAAAAATCCCATTTCTCTCATCAATACAAATGACAGATGGCTGCTCCTTGACATGCTGCCTTGGCTTTGGGTTTTGTGATGATGGCCCTTCTGAGGGACAACAGAAAAAAATGTTAAGACAATATGTAGACAAAGATCAATAAATATTAAACATTCATAAATGCCAGCATCAATAGTCTGTACTCTCTGTCTTGTTGGTAATTTTGCTTGTAACTACAAGATCTGCAAACAGAGGAGTTAAACTTGACATGGATGAATCAAAATGAAACAAGACTTCAAAAATGGAAGTAGTTATATTACAACCACCATGATTTTGTAGGTGCTTTTTAAAGTCGGAGGCTTTGTTGGAACTTCAGACAAACAAAGAAAAATGTTAATACATTTTAACTAACAGTCAACATGCAAAATGAACTTGTAGTTCAGTTCAGTTCAGGTTTGTACAGTGGTTACGGATACCATTGTCCTCACAATACTGTATATGGCAGTAACTGGTTTCCGGCTGTCAACGGTGCGTGTATATATATATATATATATATATATATATATATGTATATATATATATACAGTGCCCTCCACTAATATTGGCACCCTTGGTAAATATGAGCAAGGACGGCTATGAAAATAAATCTGCTTTGGTTATCTTTATGATCTTACATTCAAAAATGCTAACCTTTCATTGAAGTAAAACAAAAGTGGGGGGAAACTTACGTTATGAAATAAATGTTTTTCTCATATGCATGTTGGGCACAATTATTGGCACCCTTAGAAATTATAATGACTAAAATATATCTGAAGTATATTCCCATTCATATTTGCATTTATTTAGCACACTAGAATGACTAGGAGTATGATATTGTCCAGCATGTTTCACAGGATTATAAATATGAGGAGCACAAAGGCCAAATTTCCTTAATCATCCATCACAAGGAATAAAACCAAATAATATAGTTCTGATGTGCAGAACAAGATTGTTGAGCTTCACAGAATAGAAAGTGGCTGTAAGAAAAGAGCTAAAGCATTGAAAATCCCAATTTCCATCATTAGGACAATAATTAAGAATTCCAATTAAACTAAAGATGTTACAAATCTGTTTGGAAAAGGATGTGTTTATATCGTCCTAATGCATGGTGAGGAGGAGAGTTTAAGTGTCCAAAGACTCTCCAAGGATCACAGTAGGAGAATTGCAGAGATTAGTTGAGTCTTGGGGCCAAAAGACTAAAAACAAAAATTCAAACAGCCCCTACGTCACCACATGTTGTTCAGGAGGGTTTTAAGAAAAATCCTCCTTGCTCGTCCAAAAACAAACTCCAGCATATTCAGTTGTCAAACACAACTTGAATTTCAAATGGGAATGGCTTCTGTGGTAAGATGAAACTAAAAAAAAGAGCTTTCTGGCAGCAAACACTCAAGATACAAAAAGTACCCCATGCCCACGGTTAAATATACTGCTGGATCTTTAATGTTGTGGGCTTATTTTCCTGCCAGAGGTCCTGGACATCTTGTTCAGATACATGGCATCATGGATTCTAGCAAATACCAACAGAAAAACGTAAACCTGACTGCATCTGTTAGAAGTTCTATAATGAGCTGTGGTTGGATCTTCCATCACGACAGTGATCCAAATCAAACATCAAAATCAATACAAAAATGTGTCACTGAGCATAAAATGAAGCTTCTGCTATGGCCGTCCCAGTTGCCTGACCTGAACCCTATAGAAAATGCGTGAGGTGAACTGAAGAGAAGAAGCACCAGCATGGAGCTGGGAAACTAAAGGATCTGAAGAGTTTCTGTATGAAGGAATGGTCTCTGATCTCTTGTCAGGTGTTCTCCAAACTCTTCAGGCATTAAAGAAGAAAACACAGAGCTGTTATCTTGAATAAAGGACATTGCAATAATTGGGTGCCAATAATTGTGGTCAAAATGAACTACAGAAAAACATTTATTTCATAAAGAGATTTTCCCCCTGCTTTCCATGGTTTTACTTAAATGATAGGTTAGAATATTGTGAATTTTTTGAATGAAAGATTAAAAGGATAAACAATGCAGATTTATTCTTATAGCCACCTTTGCTCATATTTACCAAGGGTGCCAATATTAGTGGAGGGCACTGTATAATTGATTGCAGATGCTGAACAATTAATATTGAAAGTATAACAAAATATTAAAATCAAAATATTCACATTTTTGAGAGACAAAACAAAGAAAAAAATAAAATATAAATTTGGGTATACACTGATAACTGTTATCAGTAATGTAATCCTGTAAAGCGGACTCGTGGGAAGCGTGTAAGATCCAAGTGCGAGCTTTATTATACAGATCGTAGTCAGACAGGCAGGGTAAATCTCCAAACAGACAGTGTAGCGAAGGCAAAACAATACCGTAATTCTAAAAACAGGCAGAACGTCAAAAAACAGAGAGAGCAGTCCAAAG
>NW_026129921.1:5650-31526 GCF_022985175.1 Labeo rohita | reverse complement strand
TTTCACTGTCATACTTGCGTGCGGTGATTAACCATTTGGATGGACGATAACAGCCTTCTGAGCCTACCAGTAGGCGCAGCAGGCCCCTTCTGGCCCATATCAATGAGCTGATAATCACTGATAACGCCCATTCAATCGAGTGATAACATCCGAAGCGGGTAATGTCTTGCAGTCTCCACTGATGAGCTGATGAGCTGACGAGTTGAGCAGGTGTGATAGATAAGGGAGACATACAAAATGTGCAGGGCTGGGGGGTACTCCAGGACTAGGGATGTGCACAACGACAAATTTGATAGTCGTTTAAATGGAAGTTTTGTAACCGACTAGACTAAAAGCGAGATACCCCCAAAAGATGGTAAGAAAAAACCTATGTGTGTGCATGTATATAATAGTCTACATTTGAAATACTTATCTATAAATCACACTGTCAAATCCCTGAATGAATTCCACTTGCCGTACGCTTGCCTCGCGTTATCATCATGAAATTTTAGGCGGTCGTTAAAAAAGAAACAAAAGAAGAGCATACACTCAACGTCAGCCAATGCATAGCTTATTTATTCAAATCAGCTGGGGAAATATTGAACAATATAAAATCAATCAATAGCCTGTAATTATTCATTTTCGTATAATGTTAGATAACATATTAAAACAAGTCAAAAACAATAGAAACGTTTATCAAGGAATAGCATTAAAACAGCTTTTAAAACGTACATCATGCAGGCTATGTCATTTAAAAACAAAACAATACAACAATGCCCATTTTACTTACTCAAGACCATGCATTTTTGTTCAGTAAATTATCGACGTGGTTTGGTGAGCTACGAAAAAAGGCGCTCGGCAGGAAATGAAGTCGCAGAGATAAACGAAAAGCAAGCCAATATAATTTTTAGAAAGTCCACACAACCACAAGTTCGTTCAGAGGAATAGACGGCGCGGGCGGGATCGCAGCGGTGGCAGGTTGTAGTGAATGCTGTGATTGACATTTGCTGGCTTTGGCTACATTCTAAGCTAACATAAACATAATCAGTGGGGTAAAACGTCCCCCAGCCAGGTGGTGTAAAACACCCCCAGGGAGCAATGGGCAATTATAGTAGTTCATTCTGAAAATTCTTTGTTTTTCCATCAGATGAATTCTAACTAGTTGGTTGAATAAGAATATAGAATAAGAATAAAACGCCCACTTGGTACAAATTTAATTTTTGTTAAAAATCTAATAACATGAAAGCTCTAGACATTTTTTATACTTTGTTTAAATTTATGTCATTGTCACGAAAACAATGATATTTTTTTCTGAACACATTTTACTTATGTTTCACAGAAAAAAAATACACAGTCCTTAAAGGGGGCATTTCCCCCCACTCTACCCTATATTTAGTTACTATTAATTACTGCTAGTTACTATTAATAACTATTTAATATAGTTAGTATATTTAGTAGTCGATCAGCGAGGTAAAAGTTAACTACAGGGTTGATCTCTCTTCATTCATGTGTCCAGGTTGTCCATTAGATGCAGTACTCTCACCAGGGTTTTCTGCTCTAGTTTGGTCACTGCTGACTGTAGTCAAATCAGTTTCACCAGCAGATGGCAGCGCCGGGTTGTCTTGGTCATCAGTTGAAGCTGTTTTGAAAAAGCCCCTCTGGAAAATCCAGCATTGCAAATAAAGAAGAATGATTAAACGATAGTACATGAACAACAGCAGATCCACAGGACAAAAGAAATGGCAGTAGTCCAAGATGAGGTCTGTGGCACAAGCATCACAAAATAGAATTGTAAAAACAAGAAAATACTTCAAACAGGTTTCATAGATCAACAACTTCATACCACTGGTAGAGACTGTGTTGCTGTGTTGAGCTAGTTGGGATGCTTAAATAATTTTTGCAGCACCATAGAGACAGTCTTTACAATAGGAGTAGTAAGCCAACTCTGCTCCTGGAGGGCTACTAACCCTAAACAAACACACCTGAACCAGCTAATCAATGTGTTTAGGATTACCTGAAAATATCTGCTAACGTGATCTCATGATAATTTGTATGTATTTTACGTAAAATGTGGTTCTACAAAACATACATTTACTTATGTTTTTCCAGACACTAAAACGTACAATACTGACGTATTTACAGCATCTACACATACAAATTCTTACGTATTATCAGCATTTAAACGTAAAATACTGACGTATTGGCGACACCTAAAAACGAATCCTTATGAATGTTAAAACGCAATATTCATTTCATTGTTGTTATTGTTTTTAGTTGTCATATCAATGGTCTTATGTTTTCAATTGCACTGTTAAATTGTTTAATTGTTTAATTAATATGAAATAACATTTCGTTCTGTTCTATGTGATTTCTGCTGCCAGGCTGTTTACAAGAATAGGCCTATATAATGTTAAACAAGACTACACATTAAACTCTTAAAATTAATAACATTTCTGCAATCGTTTAACCTTTCATGTAATTAGGGGTTCAAGCACGTAGTGCTGAAACCCTATTGTAATTGTAAGGATTTTTAGGGGTTCGAGCATGCAGTGCTGAAACCCTATTGTAATTGTAAAGATTTTTTTATTAAGGGTTCGAGCACGTAGTGCTGAAACCATATTGTAATTGTCAGGAGTTTTTTAGAGGTTTGAGCACATAGTGCTGAAACCCTATTATAACTGTAGAGATTATTATTATTAGGGGTTCGAGCATGCAGTGCTGAAACACTATGGACCCTTTTCACAAGCCTGTGATGACGTGTTTTAACGGTCATCATCTTCATAAATCCTTTAAACTTTTTTATATTTTGATTTTTAAAAATATGTATGTGTATTTATAACACTATACTTTGTATTATATCACCTTTTCATCAAGTTACAAAAAAACTAGTTAACGCTATGCAAGGGGGTTTCTAATGCCAAGTCTATGGGAGGGACGACAATTTGACATTGTACTCTCTTCTGACTGCCGATATCAGTCTCTCTAATTTTTTTCCTTTGATTGAAAGTCGTGAAAACACTATTGTGTAGTTTTTCTTTTGCTATTTGAGCAAATGGGAATGCAAAAAATATATTTGTGGTACTCTCCCATTCACTGCTCTTGGATTTTACCCAACTATGATGACTTCAGCTATGAGAAACCAGGAAATGTGAGAAAGGTCTATTGTAATTGTAGAAGTTTTTCTTTTTATTATTAGGGGTTCGAGCACATAGTGCTGAAACCCTATTGTAATTGTAAGGATTTTTATTATCATTTTTCTTTGCTAAAACTGATTGTGCAGACCAAACCGTAAGGCCTAGAGAGCTGAAACTTGCCCCAGTTGGCCTATAGGTGGCGCTACAGTGATTGAAAATGCAAAAATGCTCAGAACTCCTAGACCGTTTGTTGTAGACTCAAAAATTAGATTTTAGGAATCATTGGGTCAAGACGATTAAAAAGCCTAGAAAATCAGATTTGCTCTACGGGGCCCGGTTTTCCCACCATTTTAAAGTAAATTCAAAACCTACTTTTGCGAACTAGTCCTAGATTTTTCGCCCGATCAGAACCAAACCAGTGCAGAAATGTCCCCTGGACAGTGAATATCAATAATTATCAAAAAAGTTTAACTTTCGGCTCAAGGTCACAATGGGGCGGCAAAACATTCATAAGGTGAAGGGCCAATTTTACTAAAATGGCTATAACTCATCAACGGAATGAGATATCTTCACCAAACTTGGTACACGTGTAATGTGTAAGGTGGAAGAAACATAAAAATGACTATAACTACAAAACTGTTAGTCCGATTGACTTGAAAATTGGTATGCAGTGTCTCTGTCAAATGTGCCATAAGGGTCTATGAGGACATTGGTGTATCTCAAAAAACATGGCCGGCATTGGTCAATGAATTTTGAGCACCTCTTAGACAAGGCTAACGGAGGTCGAGTGGAACGAAACTCACTGGGCATGTTTGACTCATGGCCCTAAAGGTCTGTAAGAATTTTGAAAGAAATCAGCCACTAGTTGGCGCTAACAAGTTCATGCCTCTGTAATCATGTGGTTTTTCACACATCCACACAATATGCATGTCATTTGATAGATCTCCTCCTTATAAGCAACTTTGCCTCAAGAACTATTGTCAATTAAATTGTTCATTAAATATTCACAATTATGTTAAAAACCTATTTTTTTGCTCAGTCTCGATCAAACAACTGCAGCACAGGTCTCCAGACTCTCTAGATCAATAACTATCAAAAAAAAATGTTGAATTCTGTCTTTCGGCTAGCTATAACAAGGTCATTTAGAAAAGGGGCATGGCCACATACACCCAAAAGCCAAATAAAACCTAAACAAACTCAAAACTTTACGAAAGTTGGTCAGAACACGTGTCCGATGACTCTTAATAAGCATGCAAAATTTCATACAGATCGGAGCATAGGTGGCGCTATAACAGTTAAAAAGGCTTCAAAAACATTTCTAAGGTAAATGGCCTCAAATCGCTAAAAAAACCCTCATATATTCACACAAAATCTGGATCTTCATATCATATGATATATCTCCTCATTCTGAACAACTTTGCCTCTAGGACCATTGCTGTCAATCCAACTGTGTTTTAAATATTTGCTATTATTTAAAAAAAACTACTTTTGTGAATTAGTCTAAGGTTTTTGACTCACAATCAATAAAACCACTGCAGTAAAATTTTCTGAACTCTCTAGATAAACAATTATCAAAAAATGTCAAGTACTGCTCACTGCAGAGCCGAATGGCCTCCAGCTCCCCCTCTCTGGAGGTCCAGCTCCACCTCTGTGTGAACTAATGGGTGGAGTTAGGGTTAGGATAGGGTAAGGGGTAGGGTTAGGGTGTGGTTAGGTGTCTATCTCCACCCATTACCTCCAGCGAGGGGGAGCTGGAGCTCCAGCTCCTCCCATCTGGCTCTGCAGCGAGCACCCTCTCAAAAATGTTGAGCATTAGCATTTGGACATGCTGTGTTTCTGGTGAGATGTGTTTAAATGATGCGTGCATGCCTTCACTGAGTGGATTGGGAAAATAATCTGGACAATATTTTTAAGGATTAACAATTTAAATTCTGCTCTGCACCTCACACAAACCTTCCGTATTCCGCCAAAGAGGACTGCGGCGGCAACACGTTATTTGGGCTGCTTTTGACATTTTTAGCAATCTGTCTGTCATGTTTTTCTTTATACTGTACAGAGAGAGTTTTGTTTAGGTTTAGAGGTAGGAGTAGGATTAGCGACTATAAATATTTTTATGCTATATTGTTAGTAAAATAATCATTTTCTGGCATGTTTTCATCAGTTCCCCTTCAGGAACTCGAGCTGCGTCGAAACACTATGGGCACGCCTTCAGCGTGACCGTGCTCTGATTCACATGTGAAATCAGTCCAACAGAAGAGCGAGACGTCATAGGCGTCACTGACCAGGAAGCTTAAAAGCACGTGCGCCGGAACCGGCGTCAGCTTCTGTCTTTCAGCAGCGCTCTGTGTTGTGTGTGATTGTGCTCATTTTTTGTGCTAGTTTGCACAGCTTTTATTTGGGGCACAATGTCTAAAGCAAAAGATAAGACAAAATCAGGTTTTAGAGTGTGTGTTCCTCCCTAATCTCGCTACATCACAAGCGGGGATACACACGCTCTATGCGTGGCTTGCTTGGGAGCGGAGCACGCATCGTCGGCTCTCGAGAGAGTTTCTTGCGGTTTCTTCCCCCCGGGGAACGGGCTCGACGCTCGACATCAACCTCCTCCGAGGAGGATTGCTCATTGCGTTCTAAACTGCCGTCAGGCAGTGAAGCCACCGGAAGTGTTCGATCCGCCATTTTACTATTCCCTACCGGCAGAGAGCACCATTGACTCACAGCTAAACCGCTGACCCAAAATCACCCGATTTTAAGCGTATCAGTCACACAGGACTAGTTTTTATGATATATGTAAATTAATTTTTACTTAAAATCTTATCTGCCGTATTTATCGTCTTTTCGAGCAGGATAAACGATGTTTTGAAATCGTTCAGGTGGGTGTGTCAGCTGCGCACTTAACGACACAGTTCTGATCTAACACAAAATATATTTCTTAACGTAAGAAATTATGCAGGAAATAGTAAACATGAACATATATCTGGAATTAGTATCTGAAATTGATTCGAATATACAATAAATAATACAATACAAGCCTGTTATATTGCTCCGTGTTGTATTGAAATTCAAATCTTGGAAATAAAGCTTGATGTCTTTAAATCCATATCAAATGTAATTAGTCAGCGTTATTTCTCCAAGTTATGATGTGCATATTTTAATTTCCCTAAGTGAGCAACATCTATTTCAAACTCTTAAAGATCACGCAAATTCTATTATATTAAGTGCCTTAAATTACATTTATCTGACTATAACGCTACCTGATTTTGCTCAATTTCGTCAACGAAAATAGTTTGAAACAAAGTCACAGCTGATCTGCATCTCTATTCAAACACAGCTGTGTTCCGTTTATGAATGAACGGGCGTTTTTAAACGAATCTGAGTCATTGATTCAATTACCCATTCCTAAAGAGTCGCTTCATTCCTGAATAAATGATTCAGTGATAAAATCAGTGACTTAAGGGCATCTGCTGACAGTTTTAGTTTCATTTTTAATGTTTCTTTTTCATTTTATCTTTTTAGTTATTTAAATCATTTAATATTCCTATATTTAAAATGTTATATTTAACATTTTTGCATTATTAACGTTTATTATTAACATTTATATCAACATGAATGTTATGTAGGCTGAATTAAACATTTAAATCATTACCTGCTTCAAAATGATGTTAATGAAATTATTGTTGAAACGTGCATTTAGCCTGTAACGTTACGAATAAAAACACTATAACAAAACAGCATAAACAATTATTAACTGTACAAGGCTAATTATATGTATACAAAGCATATATCTAAAAAAAGTTTTCAGAATGAGCATTTTGTCATTTGTAAACATGGTGAACGTCCGATGTTTATCATGTTCATATGATGTTCGCTACTGTAATGTATATGAACGTAACTTTTTAATAAGCAGAGGGAATTCCCGACATTAAACAAATAACCGTTTACGTGCTTAGGATGTTTGTGTTGTGAGAATGTACAGTGAGACGTCAGATATGAAAACGCTGACTTGTTAGGTGATGTTTTCTCATTAAAGTCGTATTATTTCCTATTCATTCAATAGAATGTTTGCGAATACTAGAGAATAGCAATATGGCGGCGCAGTGGCTTCACTTCTATGAGGTCATGAGCTATCCAGTTCTCCAATATAGATCAGTGGTCAAGGCTCATCCTACCCATCCAAGGCCTTTCTTGCAGGCGTTTCTATGCAGGATATCTGCAACGCTGCGGGATGGTCCTCTTGAAGCTGACGCCGGTTCCGGCGCATGTGCTTTTAAGCTTCCTGGTCAGTGACGTCTCCCGCCTATGACGTCTCGCTCTTCTATTGGACTGATTTCACATGTGATTCAGAGCGCGGTCACGCTGAAGGTGTTCCCATAGCGTTTCGATGCGGCATCTCATTCCCTCGGGGAACCAGGGTTACATATGTAACCTGAGATGTTATGTTTTATATCCTTTTTATATTCGCTATAAAATGGGTAGGTTTAGGTTTGGGGTAGCTTAAGGGGGTAAATGCATTTTTTAGTAGGGATGTCACAATGCTCAATATAATATCAAACCGTTCGGTACGACCTCCACGGTTCAATACATGCTTTTGAATTGCGTTTTTTCGGTTTTGCATTTAAATAACTTCCTTGTTTTATTTCTGTCGGAATTTTCTGTATGTTTGCCCGTGATTTCATGTGCTGAAATGAGGAAACACTTCCCCACTTATTTTTGAAAAAGCAACAAACACAGAGCATCTTCCATTCTAATGACATGCAATGATAAGTCTTTATAAACCTTTTGTCCAACAAAAGAATTATAAAAACAAAAGTTTTTATACATTATGCATTAAGTTTTTAAACATTATGACTTGTTTTTAATTCACAACATCAGCCCAGTGTTTGAAATAACTTCCTTATGTGATCTGATGTGGATTCTTATCAGACAATCAGGCAGAAAATAAATTCTGTACTTATATATTCTATGTATGTCGATTAGCAATGGCTTATGAAAATACACAAGATATCTTGAAGAACACAGATAAACCATATATTATTGCAGACGAGTGTTTATTGTCCTTACATTTCATCATTCAAAACGTTTAACATTTTTAAATGTTTTGAATGATCTTGTTTTTAATCAGTTACAGCAATAGCGATGCTTTTATCCATATTAGAGAAGCTGGAACGGAACGTCATCAGCGCTACTTTTTTGACGCATATGTGTTTTTTTTTTTTTTTTTTTTTTTTTTGCATGAGGGCGCTCTCTGGCGTCCAGTATGAATGAAACCCATACTATTTTGCGTAAAAATTGAAAAAATAATACGTCTCTCAAAACAAAAATTAAGCAGACATATACTAAACCACGATTTTTGTCAGTGTACAGAGGTTTACGAATTTTGTTAATTTGTTGCAAAAACCCCACACTGAAGTGGCAAGACATCAGAACCGAACCGAACCGAAAACCGTGGTTAAAAAAACCGTGGTTGGCCGGGAAAAAAGGTTAAAGTGTGTGAGGTCAGATGAATAGTTGAGGTGAGTGAGGAGTGTGTGAGGTCAGATGATGAGTTGATGAGTGACGACGCGGAAAAAAGAAGAAAAAACAGACAGATGATGGACGCCAGGACAGAGAAGGAAGGCACTCCTGCCAAAAAACCAAAACCCTCATGTAAATACCGCGATCAATGGGACAACGAATTTATATTTCTGAAGAAGAGCAGGGTGGAGGACAGTCACGCGTTCTGTAAAATTTGTAACTGCGACTTTAGCATCGCACACGGGGGAAGGTAAGTTAGGTAAGTTAGCTATATAACGTTAGCTACCTATCTTACTGCTGGGCTACTGTACGTTTGCTAAAACGGTATAAAATGGGTTTAAAATGTGTTTGAATATTCTAACATTTGAGCATCAACCCATGGCATGCATGTTGTAGGCTACTAGCTAATTACTGGACACTCAACAGGTGCCATAGCAGCAGAACTAGAGGATGAGTTGGCCAAAACAAAACTGGATTAATCAGTTTGTCCAATAATGGCAGACAGGAAACAAAGGAGCTGCCTGAAGTTCAGGAAGTAGTGCAGCTGTGCATAAAGCCGATTGTAGTTTATAAGTGGTTGACAAGTGGTGATTTTAGCTTTCTTGTCACCTGTCTTAAAATGTAAGGGATACTGGAGCTTGGTTGGGGTGGTGGGACTGCTTGCGGCGGACGCCGGAAAATTTCCCTTATTTTCAAATCCAAAACTTGACAGGTATGTTAAAAACCAAGGGACGTATTGAACCGTGGACTTACTGTATTGTTGCATCCCTGTTTTTTAGCTAAAAATACATAGCAATTTGTATGTTTTAAACGTTGAAATATGTCTAAATTGTACGTTTTAGCTTTAGTAAAAACGTATAAAAATGTTTGTTTCGTGCCCCTAAACATTACGTATAAATACCTATATATAAACAGTGAGACCAGGCTAAAATATCAAACGTGTGGAGCAGGGTTGGAATTGAAGTCTGCAGGTAGATCTGCAGGTTGAAGAGTCTTAGAGTTTTCAATATTAATTCTGAATAGGCTTATTTTAGTGACACTTCAGCTTCAACACAACAGCTGTCAGTTGTAAATTATGTGTTATGAACACTGACTTTATACAGCAGCACAAAGATGATCGTCATAGCGATGAGTCCAAAAATGACAGACAGTGAGGCAATAAGCACTGTGAGAGCCTGAGACGGGAACTCCAACTCTGTCACAATCTGCAGAACACAGTGAAACAGAGCAGATGAAAACTGACTCCCACAATTTAAACATGCCCTCCAAAGGACCCTTTAAAGATATGGGTGTGTGTACATTTTCTGTTCTATCATCAGTGGTAATCAATTCTCATCCAATCAGGTTTTTGGGATTTTACCTTTTAAAATCAATGTTAGTAGAATGTTTTATTTTTCTTACAGATAGCTGGTGAGAGTCATCAGAGGGATACTGGATGTACCTCTCAGTGTCAAATGAGAGAAATGCAGAGCTCATGATCCTAACATGCAAACCAGATCCCTGAAAAACAAGAACCAATTATCAGAATCAGTGACAGTCACCCTGCATATCAAAATATAAAAAGAAGCTACTTTGCAGACTAAGGAAAAATAGGTTAGTACTAATGAATATATAATATCATAATGTATCATAATACAATGTTTTACCTGCTTGTCTGAACTAATATTTCCAGTAAACCTGAATCTGACTGATTGATCAGTCAATAGCTGGATGGAGCAAACAATAAGGTGACATGTTGAAGCACTGCAGTTCTGCTAAAGAGAAAGATACAACTCTAGTTACCTTAGCACAAAACGCTGACAGTGGATTTAAGGTCGTAAAGAAAAAAAAAACTGATCTTACATGTGTCAAAATGGAGCTTTTGCTGTTTGTGGGGGAAACTTGGTTTTCACAAGTTGTACTGGTTCCATTCTGGGTCACACAAAAAAGGAAAAATGGCACTGAGTCTTTTCACAACACAGATACTGTACATTTATTTATTTATTTATTTACTTTCAGTGTGACTTTCAATGAATCATACCATTCAGATAGCACAGTTTCTTCACTTGAAACCAAACTTACTTTTTAAGAATTTAGGTTATTTTAGAATCAAATGGCCAAAGGGAAGTTAAAAAAAAATGTGCAAGGGGAGGTTGAGGTGTTACAGAAGGACGGGAGACGAGCGGATCCAAGTGCAAACTTTTATTGTTGGGACGAGACATAGATATGGTCAGGCAGGCAGAGTCAAACAACGGCAAGCAGGTGTATGGACAGCAAACAAAGAGTAATCCTTAAAACAGGCAAAGGTCAGTCCGAACAAGGGCGAGGCAATAGAATAATCCTAGATTATAGATATACCTAGAATAGAATTGCAGGCAGCAAAAGCAGACTAAACGATACAACAAACCACGAAAACAGGAACACAGAGAGAAACGCTTTGTATGAATGCTAATAACAAATCAATACTCGGCAGAGAGTCACAGGAAGACCGGGGTATAAATAGTGTCTCTAATTGGACGGAGGAGATGTGCAATGGCTGATGGGGAATGGAGTCCGGGGTGTAGTGCAACAGTCAGTGTGTGAGAACAAGGTGAGAGGGACATCTGGTGGTGAGCGGTCCGCAGCTCACCGACCAGATCCGTAACCTAGCCCCCCCCCAAAGAGCAGCTTCCAGATGCTACAAACGAACCATAGTCCAGGGGAGCGGTGGGGCGGGGGTGAGACAGGGCAAGGGCTGGAGGGCCAGGTCCGTGCGGAGGACCAGGTGACTGAGGCAGGACCGACAGAGCAGGAGCCCACCAGGGTGGGGCTGGAGGCGGAGCAGGAGGCACAGGAGCCCTCCAGGGCGGTGCCGGAGGCGGAGCAGGAGGCACAGGAGCCCTCCAGGGCGGAGCCGGAGGCAGAGCAGGAGGCCCAGGAGCCCTCCAGGGCGGGGGCCGGAGGCAGAGCAGGAGGCGCAGGAGCGCAGGAGCCCTCCAGGGCGGAGGCAGAGCAGGAGGCGCAGGAGCCCTCCAGGGCGGAGCCGGAGGCAAAGCAGGAGGCCCAGGAGCCCTCCAGGGCGGAGCCGGAGGCAGAGCAGGAGGCCCAGGAACCCTCCAGGGCGGAGCCGGAGGCAGAGCAGGAGGCAGAGCAGGCAGAGCAGGAGGCGCAGGGGCCCTCCAGGGCAGAGCCGGAGGCAGAGCAGAAGGCGCAGGAGCCCTCCAGGGCAGAGCCGGAGGCGGAGCAGGAGGCGCCGGGGCCCTCCAGGGCTGAGCGGGAACCCGCATCATGAATTGGGACCTGGGAAGAACAGGGACAGAGGAGGCAGACAGAATAAAGGGAGAAGCAGAGAGTTTAAAGGATAACGCCCCCTCCATAAGAGGTTCCACAGCTGGCGCTGACACCTCTGGAGGCATTGGCGCGGCTTCTCCGATGGGGAAGGCAGACGGGAGCTCTGGCGCCAGCTTGTGATCGGACGTGACCTCAGAGGCTAACTTGTGAACAGGCGTGACCTCAGGAGCCGACTTGGGAACAGGCGTGACCTCAGGAGCGCAGTGTGCAGCCCACACACACCAAATGGCAACTGCCATTAAAGGAAGAGCAGCAGCGGGAGGTAGGGTCTCCTTACTGGGGGGGTCCAGAATGCGCTAATACTACTGGAAGGTTGGCTGACTGCACCGACACCAGTGGTGGGTCCAGCACGCTGGCCATCATGACGGGCCGTGACCTTGGGATGGCAGACTTGACCTGGCGAGGCTCTGGAAGGTCAGGCGGCGTGTGACTCGACTCTGGGCTGTCAGATGAGACGTGACTTGGCTCTGGGACAGCAGCAATAACTTGACTTGGCTCATGAGGATCACCTGTGGTTGGACTTGATTTGAGGTGACTGGCTGAGGCCTGACTTGACTTGTGAAGATCAATCGTGACTTGACCTGGGTCGTGAAGGTCAGCTGTGGTTTGACTTGGTTCTTGGAGATCAGCGGTGACTTGACCTGGCTTGTGAAGATCAATGACTTTACTTGACACAGCTGTGTTTTTGCTTGACTCAGGTACCACGGCTGTGACTTTGCTTGACTCAGGAACCACGGCTGTGACCTTGCTTGACTCGGGAACCATGGCTGTGACTTTGCTTGGCTTGGTAGGAACAGCTGTGACTTGACTTGACTTGGTTGTGACTTGACTTGACTTAGTAGGAACAGCAGCTGTGACGTGACTTGACTTTGCAGGAACAGCAGCTGGTGCAGGTTCGGGAGAAGCTGACATGACGTTAACAGGCTGTGGCTTGGCTGACGGGGGGTGAGCGGGCGCTGGCTGGGCTGACGTGGCGTTAGCAGGCGCTGGCTGGGCTGGCGTGGCGTTAGCAGGCACTGGCTTGGCTGACGTGACGTTAGCAGGCACTGGCTTGGCTGACGTGACGTTGGCGGTCATCTTTGCGACAGGCTCTGGCGTGGCGGCCATCTTTGCGACAGGCTCTGGCGTGGTGGCCATCTTGTATGGTGGTGCTGGGCGCTCAGGTGAAACCTTGCTTGACCTTGAAGGAATGACGCCCGTGACCTTGCTCAGGAATGACGGCTTTGGCTTGACTGGACTTGGAAGCTTGACTGGACTTGGAAGCTTGACTGGACTTGGAAGCTTGACTGGACTCAGGAAACACAGTTGCAACTTGACTTAACTTAGAAACTTGACTTGACTCAGGAAACTCAGGCTGCAACTTGACTTGACTTAGAAACTTGACTTGACTCAGGAACTGCAGCTGCAACTTGACTTGACTTAGGAACCGCAGCTGCAACTTGACTTGACTTAGGAACCGCAGCTGTAACTTGACTTGACTTAGAAACTTGACTTGACTCAGGAAACACCGCCTCAACTTGACTGAACTCAGGAAACACAGCTGCAGCGTGACTTGGCTCTGGTATGGCAGCTGTGACGTGATGGAGTCCTGTCATTGCCGCCATCTTGTGAACGGGCTCCCCCGTCGCCGCCATTTTGTGCACGCACTCCGACGCGGCCGCCATAGTTTGAGCACGTTCCAGCGTGGCCGCCATTTGACGAACGAGCCAGGCGGCAAGGGTGTCCGTGGCGTCGCGCTCCGGCGCGGCCGCCATTTTGCGAGCAGCGTGCGTGGCCGCCATTACCGCGTTGTCGCGTTCCTCCTCCGCGACCCCCACAGTGAACGGCGAGCCCACACACAAAAGAGCAAAGTCCATAAAGAACAAAGTGAAGAGCGCGGACCCTCGCGTCTGAGTTTCCATTGTAGTGGCTGATTAATCCCCTCAATAAAAAGGTCTATCAGCACACAGTCCGGGAGGTTTGAATAGCGGGCAATGTCCAGAAATTCTTGGATGTAGCCCTCGAGCGTTCGTGTACCCTGCTCAAGGGCTAACAACAGTTTTGTAATGTCCATACCTGCGTGGCATCCGGTTGAGAAGTTGCTGGATCCTGGTGCGGCCGAGTATTCTGTTACAGAAGGACGGGAGACGAGTGGATCCAAGTGCAAACTTTTATTGTTGGGACGAGACATAGACATGGTCAGGCAGGCAGAGTCAAACAATGGCAAGCAGGTGTATGGACAGCAAACAAAGAGTAATCCTTAAAACAGGCGAAGGTCAGTCCAGCGGCAAACATTATCCGAACAAGGGCGAGGCAATAGAATAATCCAATAAACCAGGCGAGGGGTAACAAAGGCAGGCAGCGAAAGCAGACTAAACGATACAACAAACCACAAAAACAGGAACACAGAGAGAAACACTTTGTATGAATGCTAATAACAAATCAATACTCGGCAGAGAGTCACAGGAAGACCGGTGTATAAATAGTGTCTCTGATTGGACGCGGGAGATGTGCAATGGCTGATGGGGAATGGAGTCCGGGGTGTAGTGCAACAGTCAGTGTGTGAGAACAAGGTGAGAGGGACATCTGGTGGTGAGCGGTCCGCAGCTCACCGACCAGATCCGTAACATGAGGATTTCATCAAAAGGTCATCTGCTACTTGATGTTTGTAAGGCTTTGTTTCCTGTCCCCTGATGATTTCAAATAACATCTTGTGATGTGGCTGGTTATGAAGGTATTGTAAAGGTTATAACCATTTTACCCTATGTTTGAGCTTCTCAACATTTTTATTTCAGTGGCTGTCTTTTAAAGTTAGTCTTTTATTAGATTAGATGTCATGATTTGCTGTTGCCTGGGATGAACAAGGGCACATTAGTGTTTACACTCCAAATTGCATGAATTAATCACTCTATGCATCCCTGACCACCTCTGAAAGTAGTCTGAGTGTATGAAATTTCAATATTTTTTTTAAGATGCAAATGAGTAAAACAGATTTTAATAGGTGCAAATTCAGTAAAATGTCTGTAAATGGTCACAGACTCACTATTTCAGGAAGAGACACACTCCATGAGAAACCTAATGCCATCTTCACTGGAAATACAAAGGAAATATTCACAGGAACAGACCATTTTCCAGTGTTCTCCACCTAGATTTATTTTTTGAGGATAAAGAGAGAAAAAGATTGGAACTGAAGGAACTGGTAAATAGGAAAAATTAAATGAGCTCAAATGTAAAAGTTATTATAAAAAAAAATCGCCACCCATTTTATTTTTTACTGTGTGACATATTTTGCAGAGCAAAACAAGAAAAATATATTACTTGAATTTATTTGACAGTGAATGTTAATTTGCAGTGAATTGTGCAATGCCCCAGTACCCTATACAACAGGTAAGCCTACTTATAACATCCTAAAACAAAGTTTAAATAATGATGCGGCTTTGGTTAACATTATTTTCTCTGCTTGTGTGGCCTGGTAAACAGGATAGCATATACAGGAAACAAAAAAAGCATTCCTTAGGTAGAGCAACTAATTGTTTGGATGAAAGTTTAAAAAAGACAAGAATTTGATTCTTTGGAAAAATGTGCACTGATGAGAAATGGGAAATAAGACTAAACAGGGTCAAATTTCATTCTGTGTTTCACTTTAAAAAAGCACAATTAATGTTTTTACCGTATACACATGCTCAAGTTGTGCACTGTTAGGATATTCAACAAACCGAGTTGACCCTCCACTGAAACATCAAATAAGTGACATTATTAAGAACATGCACACTAAACCAAAACCTCAATTAACTACACTAAACTTAAAATAACTAGTAAATGTTAACTAAGATTCACTTGCTGCATAAACTGTACAGTAAACACTCATAGTGAGAAACGGAATTTGAGACTTACTCATTTACCACCACATTAACAGGAAGTTTAACTACCACAGATGTAGTTGCACAATTATCTTGGGTTGTGTCATTGTTCTCATTCTTGCTGTGATGGGCAGAAAAACCTTAGGTTAGTTCTGAAGACACAACCAAATGAAGCAACAAATTTTATTTAGGTAATTTAAAGGTGAAGTTCATAAGTTTTAAGAATTAAAACTTTTAAAGTCTGTAGCACTATCAAAACATTATTTGCACAATCTGTTTGCGCAATCTGACTCCAGCAGCCAATGGCATTACTTTGGCGTGGGATTGTGCTTGTCTGAATAATGTTGAAGATGACATTTTGAAAACATTTTTTTTTTTTTCAGTTCAGTTCCTAGTAGTGTAGAAACAATGCATTTGACCTTTAGAGTTTTACCCTTTAGAGTTTGTCTTTCTGACCTTGTGACTGATGCATTGACAACCAGGCACTCATTCACAGCAAAGGGTGTAGACACCATGAATGACATCATCAGTGAGGTCTTAGAAAAAAAGGATGTAAGCTAGTTATAGCACAATTTACAGATTTACAATTTACACAATTGCACCTAAACTATGGGATTATTTTTGTGCCAATAAGAATGAACGTAACTTTGTAAAACTGAATGTAACTTTCCAAGAAACGATCAAAAATATGCCACTGCAAAAGAAGAAAAACACAATGAAAATGAACAAATGAACTCAGTCGCACGAATTTAACATGCTCTTTAAATATGCTTCATTCTTTGTTAATGATTTTCAAAGAATCGTTTTCGCGAATCATGGATTCTGAATGCGTTGCCACAGCTTTCGCTTACGCTTCGCAAATTTTCGTTTGCTATTTTGGCACAGACCTCTCGTGGGGGCGGGCTTAACAGCGATCTACTCTGATTGGCTAATGAGCTTTTGATGGACAGTTGCAGTTCCCCCACGAGAGGTTTGTGCCAAAACAGCAAACGAAAATTTGCGAAGCGTAAGCAAAGGCTGTGGCAACGCATTCATAATCCATGATTCGCGAAAACGATTCTTTGAAAATCATTAACAAAGAATGAAGCATATTTGAAGAGCATGTTAATTTCGTGCGACTGAGTTCATTTTTTCATTTTCATTGTGTTTTTCTTCTTTTGCAGTGGCATATTTTTGATCGTTTCTTGGAAAGTTACGTTCAGTTTTACAAAGTTACGTTCATTCTTATTGGCACAAAAATAATCCCATACTAAACTAAATATTATTATATTGAACAATACTAAATTATTATTTGATGTGAAAATTGTACACTAGTTTGTCACTGTAGCAGTACCCTCAAAGCGACGTAAAAAAAAATACTATGGTTTGGGTGCCATCGTTCTTCAAAATATCTTTTTTTGTGTGTTAATCAGAAGGAAAAAAACTCCAAGGTTTGGAACAAGTGGAGGGTGAGTGCATGACAGAATTTTGATTTTTGGGTGAACTACCCTTTGAGGGTGTATATTACTACTATCCACTTTTTATGGGTAGGTAAGGTACAAAGTTGTGACAGGCTGTTGTACCCCGTAAAATTACAATTTTTGCAATTCTTTTTTTTATTATTATTTTTTCAGACAGTTCAGTGTAACCTTTCTGTATGAGCAATAGTAAAAGTAATGTTTAGCAGTAATGTATCGGGGGCCCGTTTCAATAAGGAGGTTCAACCAACTTTGAGTTTAAACTTGAACTCTGAGTTGACTTAACCTGAAATGGGAAACACTGAGTTTTTTTTAATTTCAGAACAGCTGAAATGAGTTAGTTCAACTCATTAGTCAACGCGTAACTTAAATTCTTAATAACTGTTATAATATCAGAGGTGAAAACTGTAAATTATTGAACTAATATTAATTTTTATGGTATACCATAGCAAAAATAAATAAATAAAAATAAATTGGCAGCACCTAAAAATTAAGTATAAAAACACTATTCAATCAGGTAAAGATTTAAGCATAAAAGGTTCATGGGTGTAAGCTATATGACTTCACAAACATTTGACATATTAACGAAAATATCATGAAAATATTCAGTGTCTATTTCAATGTACAACAGCTTTCCTCATTGTCTAATGTTCTTTTTACATAATTAAATGTCATCTAATCCATCCTGTTACATTTCATAATTTGAGTTTAAATTAACATTTGACTTCTACTCAGCAAGCAAGAGGGCACAAAAGAAGAACAAAAAAAACTGTTGCATGAAAACTGTTTTGTATTTGTAGGAAATAAAGATGACTAAATAAATTGTAATTGTAAAAAAAAAAAAAAAAAAAACAGTGGTGGTTATGGCATATATCTTGAAACTACCCTTCCATCTAGGATCCTTCTAGAGTAATCAGCTAAATTTCCAACAGGTTTGTGCTGGAGAAACTACAAACAACAGGGAAACATTAGACATTCGACACAAAACATGACAAACAAAAAAGCACATGGCCAGTGAAAAACACAAGCTGCGTGCCGAACAGCACAAGTCAAAAAAAAAGGAAAGCTCAGGCAGTTCTGGAGTCCTGGCTTTAGGCCATGGCAGGATGAGAGGGACAGAGCAGGGAGGCTTCGGCAGTTCTGGAGTCCTGACTGAAGGCCAGGGTAGAGCCTGAAGGATGAACCAGGTGAGCTCTGGCCAGACAGGAACACTGGTGGATGACCAGGGTGGGGCCAGAGGGACAGACCAGGTGGGCTTTAACGTTTCTGGAGGCCAGGGCATAGCGGACAGCTTGGCAGGCAGCAAGGGCGGAGCCCACCTCAAGAAGGGAGCCAGCAGGACAAGGAGCTTGGGTGGAGCCAGCAGTGTGCTCACCAAGGGCGGAGCCTGCATCAAGGAAAAGAACATGGGCGGAGCTGGCAGGCCAGGGAGCTTGGGCTCTGGAATGTCCTCCGGGCCAGCAGTGGGCTCTGGGACAGCCTCCGGGCCTAGTTTCTCCTCCACCTCTATTTCCAAGAGTGGGGCACTGCTGCATTGTCGGCCGCCTCTGGGGGCACTGCAGCCATGTGTTCCAGCGGGAAATGCACATGGCACACATAAACAAAACAAAAAACACCAACACAAGCACATGGGCAGCAAAACAAATCACTTGCCATGTGCAAAACAGGACATGAACACGCAGCTAATGTAAACACTCTTAAGCCGCATGTTCACACAAAACATGATAGCATGCAGCCAGTGAAAAACACAAGCTGCATGTCACACAGCACAAGACAAAACAAAATAAAGCATGCAGCTGTAAGAGAGCATGGTTCGAGCACACTCTAAGCCTCAAGCTCACAAGAAAACAAGACAAGAGAGGTGTGTCAGGGCTCTGATGCAAAACCACGAATAAACTAGACAGAAGTGACAGAACCCTGGCACTTAAGGTATTTACTCTTTTAAATGTATTTATCTTATTTAGCAAATTATCTGCCAATAGGGTAAGAAAAATAATCTTGTTTCTATTTGCATTAAAAGTATTTTTGTTGTTTTAAGTAAAATGCACATAATTTTGATGCCAAAATACTCACTAAGAAAAGCATTTTTGCCATGTAAATGAATGAATGAGGTATTTAAACATTGCTTACGCTTTAAAAAGGGGGAGACTGAAAGAAACTGTTTAACAAAGAAAACCTGCTCCCGACCAGGTTAGGTTCACAAAGTAAGTTACCTTGGTAACCATTTCTGGGTATAAGTTACCTCTCTTTCAGCAATGGGCTTGACCTACTTTCTTAGGTTTGACAAACCTCCCATTCTGAAACAAATTTCCCTCATTTCAGGGTTAACATACTCAGAGTTTTTACTAAACCTCCTTTCTGAAACCGGCCTTCAGGTGTTGCGATGTAATCTGAGAATTATACCACAATCGACATAGTAAAAGGTTTATAATGGTTTCAGTGTTGATGAAACTGATCTGGAAATTTACCAACCTTTGCTCTCTGGCGGAAAACTATTGCCCCAAGCTTGCATGCTGTGCGTGTAACGTTTGAGAGCTCTGTGTGGCTGGACTCACACCAAACCTGTACACCAGACTAAATGACAAAAACAAGGTTTCAATTATGGCACTGGAGCTTTTTGGAGATTATGCATGTTACCAGAACATGGACTGGCCATCTGTCCAGGGTCTTTCCCTGCCTTGGCTTTAAAGGAGAACTTTTTACAACAATTTACAAATAATTTACTCACCCCCTTGTCATCCAAGATGTTCATGTCTTTCTGTCCTCAGTCGTAAAGAAATTATGGTTTATGAGGAAAACATTTCAGGATTTGTCTTCATATAATGGACTTTAATTGTGCCCCTGATTTTGAACTTCCAAAACATAGTTTAAAATGCAGCTTCAAAAGACTCTAAATGATAGCAGGCGAGGAAGAAGGGTCTTATCTAGCAAAACGATCTGTCATTTTTTTCGAAAAATAAAAATATGTATACTTTTTAAGCACAAAAGCTTGTGTAGCACAGGCTCTGGGATGCGCGTTCACGACAGTATGTACTACTGAATCACAACGAAAGGTCACGCAGAACTACAGACCCAGTGTTTACAAAGCGAACGTGCAGAGACTAACAAAGTGCAAGCTGTTTACAAACAAAAAGCTACAACGATGTCGGACGATTCTGAAGTTGTAGGAGAAAATAAGATGGAGTTGTTCGCCATTCTCTACCTTTTTGAGCCGGAGAACACAGATGATGAACTTAGATGTGATTCGTAAGAGTGATGGGAATTTCGGATCATTTTACCTACTTGGACCTTTGAGTCTCATTCAGCAAAAGAACAATTCTTTTTTTTGAGTCATTTCGTTCATTTTAGCACAATATGATTAAAATGTTACATGTTACTTCCCTAACACATCTACTGCTAACAAAAACATTGATCACACTACAAACAAGACAAAGCTGTAATGCTATAAGAAACAGAAAAGATTAATTCATTGTTTAACTGGGTGTTTAGTCTATGATTAGCTCACCTCACCTCTTATCTGACAAGTTTTCGGGTTTGAGTCGTTTGTTCACCATGTGACAGCCCCATAAGATGAACGAACGACTCGAAAAACCCCAAAACTCTAAACAGAACTAATTCCAGTACAGAACCTAATAGGATGTTGCACATGCGCGACTGAATGAATCACTCCCAGAGACGACTCATTCTTCCCGAGTCACATTAAAGATCGATTCAAAAGGAACTAATCATTCAAGAATGCGCATCCCAGAGCCCCGTGCTACACGAGCTTTTGTGCTTAAAAAGTATACAAATTTTTATTTTTCAAAAAAAAATGACAGATTGTTTCGCTAGATAAGACCCTTCTTCCTCGGCTGGGATCGTTAAGAGCCTTTTGAAGCTGCATTTAAACTACATTTTGGAAGTTCAAAATCGGGGGCACAATTGAAGTCCATTATATGAAGAAAAATCCTGAAATGTTTTCCTCAGAAACCATTATTTCTTTACGACTGAAGACAGAAAGACATGAACATCTTGGATGACAAGGGGGTGAGTAAATTATTTGTAAATTTAGTTGTTCTGAAAGTAGAGTTCTCCTTTAAACATTGGACCACACACTCTAATTATTTTTGCTGCAGCACCCGGGGTTAATGTGGAAGATAGCTGTGTTCATACACTCCCTCCTGCCGGTATTGAGAATCAAACCTGCAACCTTCCGGTTACAAGTCTGACTCCCTAACCATTAGGCCTTAACTGTATATGACAAGAAGTTTGGATTAATGTATGTATGTTATAGCACAAGAATGCAATTGAGTCAATTAGATATTTACTCAAGATGAGACCTGGAGAATGAAACCAGAGCTTCTAAGAGATCCCACCACAAACATTTTACTCCAGTTTGAAAAATTTTCTGAACTGTTGCCAGTTTTTTCAGATTTGGCTAATTAATTTGTGCCTTCTGATTGAGTAACTGTGAAATGTGGTATTTGAGGTATTTTATTAAAGGGGTCATCGGATGTCCATTTTCCACAAGTTGATATGATTCTTTAGGGCAGGGGATCACCAGATCCGGTCTTCCAGGCAGGTGTGTTGAGGAAAGTTGGAGGTGAACTCTGCAGGACACCGGCCCTCCAGGAACAAGTTTGGTGACCCCTGCTTTAGGGTCTTAATGAAAAGTCTATAATATACTTTGGTTAAAAATTCTCAATGGTAGTGTAAAACAACACCCTTTTTACCTTGCAAAAATCAGCTCTGCAAAATTCATCCTGTTCTTGTTGAGGTTGCTTTAAATGTTAATGAGCGCTGCTTGCCCCGCCCCACTCTTCTCTCTATGGAGAGATGAGTCTGTTTACTTTAGCCGCATTTAGCTGCTAAACTTGCTAACTAGCACGTTATCAGGAAAGGCGATCGCAAAGATTCACTTATACTCACTTCTGCTGGATCACAAATGATTAGCGTAACATAATTATGTAGATCGGGAGGCACATAACTTTTCACAAACAAACGTAATCCACTGCATCTTCAGCGGCTCAGATGTCGGGAGTAAATGACGACCACTATGGTCACTATTCATTATTACATCCAGCAACATAACACCTTAATTGCTAAATCGGAGATATTCTTGTCCAACTTACATCCCTGCTCCGGCATTGAAACAGTGGAGGTTCCTGGACTGTTACAGCTGATTTAAGGCAGGTCTGAGGTAAGACGCTCATGTCAATCAACTATCATGGGAGCAGCCTCTGTCGTTGTGACGCCACACCGAAAGGCATCTGAGAATAGCTCGATTTGAAAAAGGGGATATTATTTTTACAGATTAATTGAAAACCACTGCATGGATTTTTATCATTATAGGGTAGATGTGTACATATACTGCCAACACACATTAATGTTTAAACAACATGTAAAAGTGAACTTTGCATCCGATGACCCCTTTAATCTTAATCTTAACCAATTATCTTTGAATGGAGTACTATCATTATCCTGCCTGCATTAGTGGCAATGACAAGTTTGTGAACCCTTTAAAAATATCTGGATTTCTGCATTGATTACTGAGAAAATGTGGCATGATCTTAATATAACTCACAATTACACAACCTGACTAAAACAATAACAAGTACAATGAGTGATCATTTACAGTGCAGTTTGAAGTAAGTGATGTTGATTTAGTAACTTGTACAGTAGGTCCCTATTTAGCAGCAAATGTTTCCTGTAGCTGTTAAAGTGCCATTTTAAAGGTTGCTAATATTGTTTTAATAGACTCCCAAAACGGGTTTACATGTATGCAAGGTCAAAAAACACTTTAGTTTTCTCCAAAAATAGATTTCATTTTACCCCATTTCTAAATGAATCGTAAACGACTCGTGCGAAGCAGTTCAAAGAATCAGTCTCTCTAAACCCCTCCTTTCCGTGAGCCCTCACTGCTGTGATTGGTCAGATGGCACAATCCTTTATGATTGGTCTACCGCGTACAGTGTGTCAGAAAACGAAACGCCCATGACTGATTGACAGGCCTGGATACTTGTCAATACATAGAAAAGATGGCATCGATTTTACCATACCAATTTGAGCCAGAGTCTGACGATGAAACGGCTGAAGTGGCTGATCGACAAGTTAGCACGGACTACCGTAGAAAGTACTAGCAATTTGCTTATGCAAGCGAACCGGGCACACCTCTATGTTGTAAACTTAAACAATGTATAATGCATTAAGGCGGCTTTCACACCGAACGCGGTTCAGTGCAGCCCTTCAGTGCAAGTACTGCTCACTGCAGAGCCGAATGGCCTCCAGCACCCCCTCTCTGGATGTCCAGCTCCACCTCTGTGTGAACTAATGGGTGGAGTTATGTTTAGCATAGGGTAAGAGGTAGGGTTAGGATGTGGTTAGGTGTCTATCTCCATCCATTACCTCCAGCGAGGGGGAGCTAGAGCTCCAGCTCGTCCCATTTGGCTCTGCAGCGAGCACCCTCTGCTTCAGAGCGCAGCGGCGAAAGTTCATTTGAACAACTCACTTTGTCAGCGGCGTGCGCGCCTTTTCGTGCTCCACTGGGTCAATGCAGAAACAAGCCATCCTTGCGCAGCGGAAGCAATTGAAACGAATGGGTTTCATAGCACAGCGCTTTCTGCATTCGGTGTGAAAGCCGCTTTGTGCGCCATCCTTTATCATTACTCCAACTAATGAGACAGACAGACAATCAAGCTGCATCAATCACAAATTGTCAGACTACAGTGGGTCCACAGCTGAACAACAGAACTACAGAAGCATGAGTTAGCCAGTTAGCAAGACATGTGCAGGGTTGTTACACAACATAACATACACAACTACTTTTTTGAACGATCGCTAGAAAATACAATCTTTGTAGATTCATCTTTTGGAAGTGAATATAAAACAATAATAATACTCACAGCATAGGATACAACGTCTTCTGTATAATGTACGTGTAAATTTCCTTGTGAGGTAAACCACATGGAAATTTTACTGTTTGTGGGCCGGCAAGTTGTTCGCGATGTAGAGCATGGGCGGAAATTATGCAAATATGTTACTTTGTGACGTATGGCCGTAAAAGAAAAAGATTTGAATTCCTGACGACTTGTTCAGGTAAATGTGAGCTAACTCTTTTTTTTTTTTTTTTTTTTTTTTGATAGACAGTAACTTTATTTATCATGCACTGTGGGCTTCACAACTTTGCAGATAGTTTATGTTCACATACAGCTACACACTATATGAAAGATCATATTTGAAAGGCATAATAGGAGCACTTTAATAAAGACTTGACCATTCCGTAAATCTGTTTCAGTTTTGATATAGGATATGATTATTGCGCTATTTTGGGGGAATTATTTTCAGGTAAATGCACGCGACCATTGATTGCTGTCTTACGATAGAAATGATAAACGACCGTCATAAATACGCAGGAATGTAAACTAATACATTTTTGTCTAATTCCGCTATTTAGATTTTATATAGGTACGTGATTAGGCTAATGTACTATTTCATTATTGTCAGTGTGACAGTTATGAGACAACTGACATTAACAAATCTGTTTTCATCATATACAGTAAGATTGATAAAATCAGTGCACATATTGTGAATTAATTTAATATTGTGAAATATAATAAATATAACTAGATAAAAAAGTTCGTCAAGACAAACTTTAAGTTGGCTTGAGAAAGCCGGACCAGAAAGTTTGAAAAAGTTTGAAAAGTTTAAAAAGTTTGAAAAGTTTGAAAAGGTAAGAAGTTTGAAAAGTTTAAATAGTTTAAGAAGTTTTAAGTTTGGATGGTTTTCAGTCTGAAATTTATATTTAGAAGTTTTAAAGTTTGAATGTAGTCAGTCAGATAGATAGATACTTAGCAAGTTGCTAGCATGTTTCTAGCATGATTAGCCAGTTGCTAGCATGTTACTAGCATGATTAGCCAGTTGCTAGCATGTTTCTAGCATGATTAGCAAAGTTGCTAGCATGTTTCTAACATGATTAGCATGTCGCTAGCACGTTTCTAGCATGATTAGCAAAGTTGCTAGCATGTTTCTAGCATGATTAGCATGTCGTTAGCATGTTTCTAGCATGATTAGCATGTCGCTAGCATGTTTCTAGCATGATTAGCATGTCACTAGCATGTTTCTAGCATGATTAGCAAAGTTGCTAGCATGTTTCTAGCATGACTAGCATGTCGCTAGCATGTTTCTAGCATTAGCAAAGTTGCTAGCATGTTTCTAACATGATTAGCAAAGTTGCTAGCATGTTTCTAGCATGACTAGCATGTCGCTAGCATGTTTCTAACATGATTAGCAAAGTTGCTAGCATGTTTCTAGCATGACTAGCATGTCGCTAGCATGTTTCTAGCATGACTAGCATGTCACTAGCATGTTTCTAGCATGATTAGCAAAGTTGCTAGCATGTTTCTAGCATGACTAGCATGTCGCTAGCATGTTTCTAGCATGATTAGCATGTCATTAGCATGTTTCTAGAATGTTTCTAGCATGATTAGCAAAGTTGCTAGCATGTTTCTAGCATGACTAGCATGTCGCTAGCATGTTTCTAGCATGACTAGCATGTCACTAGCATGTTTCTAGCATGATTAGCAAAGTTGCTAGCATGTTTCTAGCATGACTAGCATGTCGCTAGCATGTTTCTAGCATGATTAGCATGTCATTAGCATGTTTCTAGAAT
>NW_026129921.1:0-5150 GCF_022985175.1 Labeo rohita | reverse complement strand
TATGCTAATCATGCTAGAAACATGCTAGTGACATGTTAGTCATGTTAGAAACATGCTAGCAACTTTGCTAATCATGCTAGAAACATGGTAGCTACATGCTAGTCATGCTAGAAACATGCTAGCAACTTTGCTAATCATGCTAGAAACATGCTAGCGACATGCTAGTCATGCTAGAAACATGCTAGCGACATGCTAATCATGCTAGAAACATGCTAGCGACATGTTAGTCATGTTAGAAACATGCTAGCAACTTTGCTAGTCATGCTAGAAACATGCTAGCGATATGCTAATCATGCTAGAAACATGCTAGTGACATGTTAGTCATGTTAGAAACATGCTAGCAACTTTGCTAATCATGCTAGAAACATGCTAGCGACATGCTAATCATGCTAGAAACATGCTAGCGACATGCTAGTCATGCTAGAAACATGCTAGCGACATGCTTATCATGCTAGAAACATGCAAGCGACATGCTAATCATGCTAGAAACATGGTAGCGACATGCTAGTCATGCTAGAAACATGCTAGCAACTTTGCTAATCATGCTAGAAACATGCTAGTGACATGCTAATCATGCTAGAAACATGCTAGCGACATGCTAGTCATGCTAGAAACATGCTAGCAACTTTGCTAATCATGCTAGAAACATGCTAGTGACATGCTAGTCATGCTATAAACATGCTAGCGAAATGTTAATCATGCTAGAAACATGCTAACGACATGCTAATCATGCTAGAAACATGGTAGCTACATGCTAGTCATGCTAGAAACATGCTAGCAACTTTGCTAATCATGCTAGAAACATGCTAGCGACATGCTAGTCATGCTAGAAACATGCTAGTGACATGCTAATCATGCTAGAAACATGCTAATCATGCTAGAAACATGCTAGCGACATGCTAGTCATGCTAGAAACATGCTAGCGACATGCTAGAAACATGCTAGCAACTTTGCTAATCATGCTAGAAACATGCTAACGACATGCTAATCATTTTAGAAACATGCTAGCGACATGCTAATCATGTTAGAAAAATGCTAGCAACTTTGCTAATCATGCTAGAAACATGCTAACGACATGCTAATCATATTAGAAACATGTTTGCAACTTTGCTAATCATGTTAGAAACATGCTAGCAACTTTGCTAAACATGCTAAAACATGCTGACCGAATTTGGTGTTGATCCGAATAAATCTCTTTTTGCCAGGTCTGAGGCGTATGCAAAATTTCATGACTTTTCGGGCATGTTTAGGCCCTCAAAAATGCGGTTCATTTTGGAGAAGAAGAATAAAAATAATAATAATAATAATTAAAGCTGCAAGCAGCGATGAAAGGGCCCTCACACCCGGGCTCACCGCCGATTGGTGGCGAATGGTGGGCACTATGCTTTTCACATAGTAAATTTAGGAGGAATATGTCAGTCATTAATATGTGCCAAACTTCCTGCTGCCAGCTGGTGGTGCTATGTCTATAACTGAATATTTCCATGTAGATGTGTTCAGGCCTGCACTTTTGTCAAACATATGAAGTTTGGTGCAGATTGAACATGGCATGCTTGAGCTAGTGTAAGACATGACACATCTTGCTGCCAACAGGTGGCGCTATGATTATATCTGAATATTGGTGTTTAGTTGTCTTCAGGCCAGTACTCTTACCAAACATGCGAAGTTTGGAGCAGATCAGACATTGCATGTTTAAGGTAGTGTAAAATAAGACAGTTCCTGTTGCCAACAGGTGGCGCTATGATAATAACTGAATTTTGGCCTCTAGATGTGTTCAGGCCAGGACTCTTATTGAACGTGTGAAGTTTGGGGCAGATCAGACATTTTATGGCGGAGTTACAACATCATCTATTTCCATGGCGAAACATCGAAATTTGTCAGGCCGCCACGGACACGCCATTCAACGAAAACTCAAGATCTTCACAATTTAACATTGCAAAGGCCTTTAGAGTAGACTGACCAAATTTGGTGTTGATCTGAATAAATCTCTAGGAGGAGTCTGTTACAGAGTAAAACATGTCACTTCCTGTTGCCAGCAGGTGGCGCTCTGACTAAAACTGAATATGACTATGGGCATGTGTTCAGGACCGGACTCTTATCAAACATGTGAAGTTTGGGGCAGATCAGACATTGTATGGCTGAGTTATAACCACTTCCTTTTTCATGGCGAATCATCGAAATTTGACAGGCCGCCACGGACACGTCCTCCAGCAAAAACTCTAGATCTTCGCAATTTAACGTCACAAAGGGCTTTAGATTAGACTGACCAAATTTGGTGTTGATCCGAATAAATCTCTAGGAGGAGTTCGTTTTAATACGACGCCTGGAAATGGCAAAAATGACATAAAATTTGCTGAGAAAATGAAAAATATCTGACTTCCTGTTGGGTTTCGGATTTTCCTCCAAGAGACTTTTTTGTGGGTATTGGTGTGTTACATGTGCTTACCAATTTTCATACATGTACGTGAAATGTAGCGGGAGGGGCACTTCATAGAAAGTGAATAGGTGGCGCTGTCGAGCCATTTTGCCACACCCACTTCTGAAACCCATATCAGACGTAAATTTTCGCCAGTTCTGAGGCGTGTGCAAAGTTTCGTGACTTTTCGGGTATGTTTAGGCCCTCAAAAATGTGATTCATTTTGGAGAAGAAGAAGAAGAAGAAAAAGAAGAAGAAGAATAGGTAACACTTTATTTTAAGGGTCCAGAATAATGCATTAGTTGAGCATTAATTAACAGTTAATTTGTTCACAGTTAAGCATTAGTTAAGCACAAACACACTAGCAATTAATGATTAATTTAACATTTTAAGGTTCCCAAATGATGTATTAGTTAAGTATGAATAAACTAGTAATTCATAATTAACTTGTTCACAATTATGCATCAGATAAGCATGAACACATACATAAATAATGATTAACTCAACGTATAGTAAGGGCATATTAGCCATTATTTACAAATTATTAAACGTTTAAAAACACATAAGTAAGCAAAAATAAATAACAAAAATAAGCTAGTAATTAATAAATAACTGAATGTACAGTAAATACATGTTAGCCATTATTTTCAACTTAATAAGCTATTATTATTTTTATATTTTTTGTAGTGATGTAAATATATTTCTGTGATTTACCATCTATTAAGTTAACCAAATAATAAACTAGTAATTATGTTTAATTACTGCTGGTTTGCAATTATAAATGGCTAAAATAGTGTAATAAAGACTATTTGATGCATCAGGTTCTACAGTTCTAATGTTAAAGTTATATCCACAATAATTATGGCACTTATTAAGTGATATTCAAGTTCATTTACCAGAATAAGCCAATAATTAAGGCTAAACTGCCATTAATACGGTACTAATAAAGCCAATTTGACCCCCTATTCTAAAGTGAAAGTTATATCCACATTAATTATGGCAAATATTAAGTGGTATTCAAGTTTATTTACCAGAATAAGCCAATAATTAAGACTAAACTGCCATTTATACAGTACTAATAAAGCCAATTTGACCCCCTATTCTAAAGTGAAATTTATATCCACATTAATTATGGCACTTAAGTGATATTTAAGTTTATTGACCAGAATGAGCCAATAATTAAGGCTGAACTGCCATTAATTAATGGTGCCATAATTAATGTGCCATAATAATAATAAGTGCAATAAGTGATTAATTACGTGATATGATACGTGATCTCATGATAATTTGTATGTATTTTATGTAAAATGTGGTTCTACGAAACGTACATCAACTTACGTTTTTCCAGGCACTAAAACGTACAATACGTTTTTTTTAATGCAGTATTTACAGCATCTATACGTACAAATACATACGTATTGTTAGAATTTTAACATACAATACGTACGTTTTGACAACACCATGCTGCGACTAACAATAGAACCATAAAATATACTGAACACGCATCATAATTACAAAATGAAAAGATTTTATTTCTGCGCTGTAATCCAGATCTTCAGAATCCATACGATTGCGAGGAACAGACCCAAATTCAAGCTTTTATCCGGCGATCTTCATCTCCATCCCGAACAGCGAATCCAGCAGCAACAGCTATAACCCGCGCTGAAGTGCATTTTCTAAATTCAAATATTGCCGCATTAGAGACTACAGGTTTTACAACAGGAAAAACAACGCTCATTGGCTCCCGCCTGCCTTCGTCACAGATTACGACATGACGTGTTTCTGGTGTTTGAATGATGCGCGGGCGCATTCACGGAGTGGATCAAGACAATAATCTGGATATTATTTTCAGCGATTATCATTTTAAAATCTGCCCAGCACCTCAAACAAACCTACTGCATTCTGCCAGAGAGGACTGCGACTTCAAATGCATCGTCATTTGGATTACTTTTTGGTACGGCTGTTAATATTTTTGTAATAAATCAATGATTGTGATTGCACTGTCATGTTTTGTTTTCTTTATAACTGTACAGAGAGAGTTATGGTTAACATTAGGTTTAGGGGTAGTAGTGGGATTAGCGACTATAAAAAATATTTTTATTCAAAATTCTTAATAAATGGCAATTTCCCTGCATGTTTTGGTCAGTTACGTTTTATGTTAATGAAATAAAAGATACGTAAATATTTTACGTTTTTTAACAAAAAAATACGTAGCTATCTGTACGTTTTAAACGTTGAAATACGTCTAAATTGTATGTTTTAGCATCAATACAAAGTTCAAAAATGTACGTTATGTCCCTAAACGTTAACGTTACGTATAAATACCTACGTA
The DNA here is from genome assembly GCF_022985175.1 of Labeo rohita. Classification (NCBI taxonomy): domain Eukaryota; kingdom Metazoa; phylum Chordata; class Actinopteri; order Cypriniformes; family Cyprinidae; genus Labeo; species Labeo rohita. The sequence continues at coordinate 402 of NW_026129921.1, read as the reverse complement.
TAAACATTGAGACCAGGCTGAATTAATGGATTATTCTGGTAAATAAACTTGAAAATCACTTAATAAGTGCCATAATTAATGTGGATATAACTTTCACTTTAGAATAGGGGGTCAAATTGGCTTTATTAGTACTGTATTAATGGCAGTTTAGCCTTAATTATTGGCTTATTCTGGTAAATAAACTTGAATATCACTTAATAAGTGCCATAATTAATGTGGATATAACTTTCACTTTAGAATAGGGGGTCAAATTGGCTTTATTAGTACTGTATTAATGGCAGTTTAGCCTTAATTATTGGCTTATTCTGGTAAATAAGCTTGAAAATCACTTAATAAGTGCCATAATTAATGTGGATATAACTTTAACAGAACTGTAGAACCTGATACATAAAATAGTCTTTA